>NC_090205.1:14705000-15005000 GCF_033026475.1 Channa argus
CCTTTTATGCAATGGCTTTGGCCAGAGCTGAAATAGCTATTGCAATGGGTACCCTACTGCTAAGCCATAAAATATGTCTTGGGACTTTTCGATACTCTGGTTAAGCATCATGCACACTCTTGTGTGTACTTTATATAAAAAGAAATGAAAACTATGGAACAATAGAGCAGTAGCTATGACCATAATCACAGTCATAGCAGTATGGCAGTATAGGGAACAAGCTAGCCCTCATTAGTTAGGTTAGTATTAGCCTGCAATAATGTGGTCACAGCAAGAATGTCAGTAACAAATTAGAAATTATTTTTTTTAAAGCTTTTCCTTGTTTTAAATACAACCTATCCAAAGTGCAGCATTCCAAAAACATGGACTTCTCATTTATATGAAGTTTATACATTAATATTTGTAGCAAGAGCTTCTTGTTTTTGCTCACCTGTAGCATTCAGCCAATGTGACATCACAGTACAGTGATGTCTTGCTGGCCTATACTTGGGGAGAAACAGCTCAGACAGAATTTATAATAATTTATAGTAAATGTGTAGTATCAACAATGTCACAACAACAAACCAAAAGATACTGATCCACAACCTGTTCTTATAAATGCTCCCAGTGCCTAATAAAAACTGGACCAAACCACCAGTGGGGTGGATTACCATATACCAGTACATAAATTGAAAATTTAGCCAAATACATTTGCAAATTATTCAGTTATTTTTCAAGAAGCTTAAGTAAATACTTTTGTGAGACAAACATTTTTGTAAGCACTGGCTTTATGAAACTTCTCTTGTGAGAAAACAAACAAATGCTCCCCCCTTCTTCTGAAATATGGTAGAACCAGGAAGTATGAATACACATTAGAGCCACTATAAACCCTTTTGCTTGAGCCATACTGGCTAACAAGATAAGACAATACTGACATTGCAGTACCTAGCGTACAGTTTTAAAAAAAATATATACTGCCTACTGTTTTATGCTTTGTCTAGGATTAATAACTCTCTGCTAAGAACTACAATGCTGAATTGTCTTACAATGTACAAGTACACAAATGAGTACATGCATTTAAGGTGAAATACAAAATTATTATAAGGAGAATCTCCATTACTAATGTGATACTTGTCACACGTGTTTGATTACGCCTCAGGAAGAAATACATGGGAGGACACTACTGCCCATGCTTGAAACAAAATGGAACAGTGCTTAATTTTGGCAGCCATCTTTCATGAGTGTGTATTTGGGATTCTGGCAGTCTTCAAGACAAAAAAAAAAAGAATGTTGCACAAATAGAGAAAAAAATCACTTTGTTTGTTTACTGGAGGAAGTGAATCTAACAGGAATCCACAGCAAGAGGCACGTACTTTGTCTACAATGGAAGAAACATACAATAACATAAAGCTGGGGAGGGGTGGGAAGTTTGGATCTAAAGCTATAATATCACTGTTAAACATTAATTTTGAGGAAATCATTAATCTATACGCTGTACATATGCATTATCTGCGGAATTGGTTGTCGTATTTATAGTGTCTTCAGTTTTAAAGGATCCAGTGATTTCAGCACCAAGATTTTATGGTTAAATATTTACGATGTATGATTTGTTGCTTTCATGATTACCAAGACCCTTTTGTGTAATTTCAGTTTGTTTGCTATGATTTTGGACTGTGATCATTGATGCATCTAACTCCTCTCCTCTAATGTCTTTGGCAGTCTTATCAATAAAGGCTAAAAGAAAAGAAAAAAAAGTAGCAGTAGTTGATGCCTGGTTGCCATGGCTTAAGATTTGTTTGATTAGATGTGGGACCTAAATGGATTGATGGATTATGTTTTCTAAAAATACTTTTTGCATAGCTGATCCACATTAACTATACTATGTTCATTTGACACTTTTATACAGTGTAGCATATATCCACATGCAATCGAAGCTAATTCTGCCTTAGTGTCTTTCATAACAACTTGTATGGCACATAAACCTGTGCATTCAGGCATAGGAGAAAGCACTTTGGATTGGACCGACAGTCAATGTACAATAAATGGTCAACCAACTGTGCCATAGCCACCCTAAAATTACTTCTCATATATAGAGGGATACAGATACATATAGAACACATACATATATAGCATATATGTAAGTCAGAAGTCCTCCATTAAGCATCACCAGTATATGACAATAACTTGCATAATGGTTAATTTCACTGGAATACATGCTGTCAGTATAGCACAGCTAAACGTTTCAGGATCACTTTTAAAGCTTAAATTGTTTTGTGGGAAATCGAATTTCTTTCCAATTGACCAGGCCGCCACTACTACAACTACTACAACTGCAGCCCCACCACCAACTTGTCGGGTTGCTAATATTAACCCAGCCAACTGAATCAGTGTGACACGTGTCAGAGTCAAACTTCTAAATAAAAGCTTGGCAGCAGCGCACACAGCTTGATTTTTGTCCTGTCTCTGGTGTCTCTGCCAGCTGTACAGCGGAACATCTTAGTTTAACATCATAACATTGCCATTTTAAGGGGATCGCCGATTCCTGTAAAGGCCGAGCACAGATCATGTTCAAAGCTGCCGTTACAGCGGACACTCCCCCATCTTGGCTCACACAGTCTGTATAAACCAGAAGGACTTGCAACCCTGCCACAAGCTGTTCAAACCGGACAGTTGACACGGTAAATACACTCAGTTTTTCCCCTTAAGATTTACATGTGATTCGTGCATCTTTCAGCTTGGTTATTCCGTCGTGTTTATACTAGTCGCGATGTCGCGATGAAGACTTATCAACGTTAATGTTACCGAAGTTAGTTCGTGATCAACTGCAGTAGTGTTAGCGCTACTAGCTAGTGGTTAGCTTAGTGTTGCTGGAGTGCTAACGCAGTTTTCTTAACTGCGTGTGTAATGTTACTAAGTTAACTAGGTAAAGAAGTTATTTAGGAAAGGTAAGCTGCAAGTGGAGGCACGGCATACCTTTTCTGTGAAATGCCAGGTGGAGCAGTTAAGTTTGCTAACTTTCGTGGGCAGAGCTAAATAGCAGATTTACAGTAAGCGAAGTTAAGTAAGTTTTACAGAGAGCGCCTCAGTTGATTTGGCACATGGTGACAGAATTCACTTAACGTCAATCAAAACACGGTGTAACTTAGTCGTCAACGTGTTGAAGTGGTTCGCGCTAGTAGCTTTTTTGCAATCCTACTTAATGTAGTTTACGCAGCTGTTGTGATACAACTTCAAAACATAACGCAGCGTTACATACTGGCAGGAATGATTTAAGGCACGCTGCGTTACTCTGCTGCAATTTTTAACTTCATGTACCAAATATATTGTGTTTATTCAAGCTCCGCATTGTTGTCAACAGGTGGAAGATTATTCTGTGAGTTGGGGGAAAAAAAAAAAACGGTCCAAGTAACAGAATATCCTGAACTCCCACATCCTTAACATGGGGGCTGTTGTCTCACGGTGGAGGGTTTGTATCAAAACCATTATGAATTATGCTTCTTTGCTTCAAGCAGATTTAACATAAATTGCATGTACTCGAAAAAACAGCTGTAGGTATAGACCCTATGTATTTGTAAGCACATGTGGAACTACCACACACATACCACATCATAGTTTGTGCAGAAAGAGTGCCAATATGCTTAATCTACTGCGATCTACATAGATGCCATCTTGGCAAACGCAGGGTATCACCAACAACAAAGGAAGAACACAAACATGACCTATGCACAAAATGTGCAGAAGTGGCAAAATGAAATGGGGAAACTTCCAGGGTATTTTAAAGAAGTTGTTTGCACAAGGAGCACTGTTATAAAGGCAGATGACACTATATAGTCTCTCTGACTAAACTTGTGACTGGATTTCAAAATGTTTAATTCTACAGGCTAAACCATCCACTGTGGAGATTTTGGAAGGAATTGATAAGGTATGTTTTACCATAAGTTCATCAAATTGGAATAAGCATGGTTTTCTGAAACACATTTAATCTTTGGATCATTTAAGTATAAATTAATTTCAGATGTCTTTCTTTATCTGTTTGGATTGAGGGCAAGAAACATGCCATTAAAATCAATGAAAGCACAACAAAAGCCATGCTTGTTAGCTTTTACTAACCTGAACTGTGAGACTTGCACAAACTATATGGCTATAGAGGGATAAATAGACCACTTGTAAGAGGTTTTGATAAACATTGCGTAAAAACATTCTAAACATTTGTCACACTTTATTCACAGACACATTTATTGTCGTTCTAAACTTTATATGTGAATTTAAATATGCATGCTTGTTTCCACTGTGCAGTGAGAAAGTAACTCAGAACAAGAAATTCAGGGACCACTTGTACCTCTTTACTAGAGTACTACTACTGTGGAGGCCATGAAATATAAGCACGCTTTCCACCAATAGGGTTTGGTGCTCCTCAAAAGTTCAGCAAGTGCTAGACTATTTTCAGCACATGGCTTTGGAGCATAAGACACTATATATACTACTAAAGAGGTCAGGCGTCATTAAAGCTATGAATAGGTGATTGTTAGACTGTTTGTTTTCTATATAGAAAAACTATTCATCTATCTACATCTATTATGTTATGTGTAGTGCTGTTTCATCTGCATGGTTACAGCACATATACTCAGACAGAACACACAACATAATGTTGCTGAAAAGATCAGTTTATCCAGTGCATAGAGTGACGGACACAAATGTTACAGTCAGACTGAGCTCTGTTCTGTCCATTGGCTATTTTTGGATGGGATAAGCAGCACTAGTTTAACAGAATGGATATCCAGTCGTGATTTGACAGAATTATTTGCTAGGTATTCTCCCATAACTTAATGCCAATGTTGAATTATCCATTCAGTTGTAGTGTAGAAACCCATACTGTTTAGAGCAATGGCATTAGTGCAGTGGTAAAAAACAATGGATTAGCATTACAAACTATCGAACTGCAAGTTTGCATATCATAAAAAGAAGCTTATTATAATACAGTCTTTCAAACCTGTTATATTGTACAATATCCCAAAGCTGTAAGAAATAATTTTCTTTTTTCTCAGAGACTTGCTATAAATGTAAATATTTCAGCAAAACATTTATATGGCATGAAGGACTATTAATACTTAAAAAATTTGCTGTGAAACTTGACATTAATCTTACTAATCTAGACCTGAGTGCAGGAACACAAATGTCAGCCCATTCATTTTTGTAGATCTTATTTTAAAATTATAAAATTGCAACGTTTGCCTATCAGTGTGTACTCGGCAATAAAAAGCTTCTATTTCCAAAAGTATTCAGACTCTTTACTGTAGTACTTAGAATTGTGATAAGGTAAATTCTGTTGTTTTATTTATCTTTGATGTGTCTGGAACATGAGTGGATTCATCTATGACAAAAATTACTTTATATTCAGAATCATTTCACAGATTTCTGCAAAGTCACATGTAAAATAATCAAACGGATTTTCAACTACATAAACTGCATAAGACTAATTGTGTAAAACTTGGTTCCTAATGTGTAAAACCGAAGGTGAAATCGTTTTCCTTTTAGTTACCATTAGTTAGATTGAAATTGGTTAATTAAATAATAAAATGTTAACATCTTAAGATGTTCCTTAAGTGTGTCAATGATTGATTTAAAGCCAATACTAGTAGATGTGATGCTCAATGTTTTGCTTGAGACTAGATTAGTGATAATAGAAATTATTGCTGCCGATATATAAGGACAAAGCTGTATCATGCTTGAAAAGTTTATATACATAAGCAATAACACTGTTGCCCATAAAGTTGGAATAATTTTGTTTTCAGCCACATTCCTCTTGTTAGCAAAGGTCAATTGTATTTTCATTTTCGCTGTGATTTGTTATGAAAAGATTGAGCAGTTTTGAGAAGATATATATTTTATCTGTCAAGAATAAATCACGTTGTCACAATAATTTCATGAGAAGAGGTTAAAAAAAAAGTTTTATTCCAACTTTATGGGTAGCAGTTTATGTAAAGATGAAATTGTCTTTACCTAAATAATATTTAATCATAATGACATTTACTGACATTAGTCAGAGTATGATTTTATACTAATAACACCTATTGTTATTGTTTACACAGGATATACAGATGCTTGAAGAATATAGCGAAAAGTATCAAAGGCAGTTGAAGATATGGATTGGGCGACTCCTTCTGTACTCTTCCCTTCTCTATTTTGTAACATGTATAGTTGTGTATTTTTGGTACCTGCCTGAGCAGCTGATGGGACGACTCATACTGTCTCTTCCGTTTGTAATTTTTCCTTTATTGTAAGTATACGTGATAATCAATCACACTTGGACTATTTTGAAAAGATAACCAAATGACCACTTTCTTTTCCTTTTTAGAGTATGCTTTCTTCGAAAAATGCTTATAAAACTTTATTCACGAAGAACAGAAAAAAACAGTAAGATTATTTTGCCTTCAGATACATACATTACCACATAATAGTAATTTTCATGTGCAAATTGTTTTTTTTTTTCCCCCAGATGAAAAATTAGAGGACCTTAAAGCACAAAAAATTAAAATCGTAAGTGATGTCTTTACGTTTTTCCATGCACTTGATTTCTCTCTCTTTTTCACTTTCTCAGTCTCTGTTTTCCACTCTCTCTGGTTCCCCCCTCAGATTGAAAATAACATTTAGTTTTGTTTGTTTTTTTCACAAAAGATTTAAACAAAATCAATGCCAGTGACAATAGAGGGCAAAACCGCACAGGACAGAGTTCCACCAAAGTGGCTAAATTATCCATGTCTCATTACTCTACACTACTCACAAAACGTTAGGGATATTTGTCTTTTTGGTGAAATTTAGGGAAAATGTAAGAAGTTTGTGCTACAGTGATATTATTTTGTGAAAGTAGGGCATTTAACTATAAGCCTGCAATGGTAATTTCTTCATCTCCAACAGTGTTTAAAAAACTTGTCACTTGTTAGGTCTCGTCTTGGTTTCATGACATCAAAATATGAACAGCATGATGAGAGAGGACTGCGGCAAATTGTCATTGAACCAGAACATTTAGTGGTCGATTAATGGATCAGACAGGATCCATGAATTTCTTTGTGATTTTTGCAGTTAATCACCTTGTTAGAGAACAGCATGTTGTCCAGTAAGTACTGAAACGGTTGGACATGTTCATTCAAAAGTTAAGGTCAAATTAAGTCCACCTGTAAAGGTTTAGTCCATTTTAGGTGCATTAAGAAATTTCACCCGAAATTCAAATATCCCTAACTTTTTGTTGTGTGTCGTATATTTAAAATTAATATCAATAACAGATATATTGTAATTTAAAAAAAAAATATTCTCATTTGTCAGTTACTTCAGAGTGTACCCGACCGTTATCACTTCTCACTACAGTAGTGCCTTTTTTTGCCTGGCCACAACCCAAAACTATTATTAAAAAAACCTAAATAAAATAAAAATCTGAGCTCACATATAACATAGCTGTATACAATTTCACATGGAATAGACTTGGGACCTTATCTAACCATTAAGTAGTTGTTTTATGTAAATATGCCTCATTTTGCAGAGATGAAATGGGCTAGTTAGCTGTAGCTGTTGGGTGTTTTTTAGAAAGAAAAAATATTTTCAGAGATAATGTATCACTAAAACACTAAATGCCTTTTGAAGACCGGGGGTGCTTGTCAAATCTAAAGAATAATGTCATTTTCACTTATATTGTAAAGATTCACCATATCCTGCTGTGGAGTTATGTTGTAGGTATGCTATTACAAAAATGCTATTGTATCTTAAAAGTATATTAAGATGGAGTTGTTTTTCAGCACTAAATGTACCCAACACATTTTAATTTAAATGTCCTAGAAAACAGCCTTCAGCTTGAGAACTGCAAAATGACATTTGAGAAAGCATTTTTCATGCATCCATGGTTTGCACCATAATTACCCTAGTGGAAGAAACATGCTACATAACTTATAATCTCCATGGTTGGTCTGCAATGAAGTGAAGACTGGCACATCATGTTACAAGTAGTTTAAGCTTCTTCACCTTCTCAGGATTTTTGCAGCAAAATACATGCTAATCAATGATGTTCAGACATTTGATTGTTACACTAACTTAACCCAGTAAACCACTCCACTAATGTCACTATAATTAATAGCATTTAGTCCAGGAAAGAAATAAATCTGAGAAATTGCTTGTCATCCTCTGTCAAGTCTAATAACTTTCGATAATTAGGCCTGATGGATTTTCACACTCTCAATTATCGAAGTAGTGAATGTAATTATTCTTCATATTATATGTAAATATTTAGAAATGTTTGATACTTAATTTAAGTCAAGATGTACTATTTTGTGAAGTTTCGAGTACCCTTTCACAATCACATTATACTTGTTTAAGATATTTTTCGTGTGTGTTTTTTTTTTTTTTTTTTTTTAAATGTATTTTCCAGTAGAAATTTGGGAGGGTTGCGTCAGGAAGGGCGTCGGCTGTAAAAACTGTACCAAATCAACGTGCGGACAATGATCCGCTGTGGCAACCCTGAACTCACAGGATAAGCCGAAAGGACAAAAAAAATTATGTCAACAAATTACTTGGCAATATAACTATTACTGGAATAATTCATTGTAGAATATGTGAAAAATTATGTAACTATATATATATATATATATATATATATATATATATGATTTAATAATCTTGTGTTTCCAGCTAGAAGAAGTTATGGAAACTGAGACCTATAAAAATGCTAAAATGATTTTGGAGAGGTTTGATCCTGATTCCAAGAAAAGAATTGTGAGTTATTTTGTTTTTGCTTTGTAAAATATTTCTGTTTGTTATTGTGTTAGATTTTATATTTAATCATGCTCATACTTGGTTGTTGTCTGTGTGAAGGAGCTTGAATCCACTCCATCTGGACCTCAGATGTCTCCAAAACCAGGCCAAGGTATCGATCCCTTCTGAAGAAGGGAATGCTAATTTCTCTTACTTTTCTCTTGCGTTTCATTCCAATGTTACAAAAGCCACAATGTTTTCCTGTTAGAGCTCCGCCAGCGCATTGTCATTCCAAAGACCCCCCAAGTGGTGAATCCTGCAAACACTGCTGCTGCTCGCCCACCTCTTGCCTCTGGGCCCACCTATCCTGGACGGTCCTCCCACTCGGCTCCAGGTGGACCCCCAGAGAGGAGCTTGTCGGCTATGGCTGCTCAGCAGAGCTTGATGAGGAAGCCCGTGACCCCTGGAACACCTGTTCCAGGAGCTGGTGAGTTGCCTGCACACAGGGGGACCACATCATAATGTGGTCGATTAAGGTGTGATTTACTCGTCCTGGCTCTGTGTCCCCAGTTGCTCAAGGCTCTGTGGTTTGTGTTGTCAGCAAGTATATGCTATACAGTAGTTGTAGTGGGTAATTGTATCAATGTACTTTTCTGAGATCTTATTAGAAATTTAAACTTTTTTTCAAACAAGTTTATTTATAAAGTAAGACCAGAAATAAGCAATAACTTGAAACACTCAGAATATTTACATCATATTTACTTGTGTATGTTGCATCTGTGGTTGATATAAAGATTTCAAAAGCCAGCCAGAAAATACGATGGAAAAGTTTCAATAGAACAGTTGTTGCATATGGAAGACATCTGTGGAGTGTAGAGGTATTGAATATTCAATATAAATTATTTCTGGACTATGAACACTCAAGAGAAGATGCAAATAAGTGCAAACAGTAAAGAAAATGTTCTCCTAAAGGAAGCTGCATGCTGTAATTGCCATGTGGAATGCCAACTGTGAGGTATGCACGAAGCAGCATTACATTAACTATGATTAATTAGCCAGACCTACGTTTGTTCTCTGGGCAATCGTGTTGGAATCTCACTAAATGTCTTTTAATGTTTAGCGAAATTGCCTTTGGCATTGGGAACACCTCACAAATGGTTTACATGACTTGATGTTATCACCTGCTTCTGCTGAAAATTGAAAGTGAAAAGCAATTTGATACAAAGAGTCACCACAGAGTTTCCATATGTTGGTAAATTAATAACCAGCAGGATACTGAGACTCTGCCAAGTCTCACAGAAATGACCAGTCATCATCCTATGATTGCTCTTGATGTTAGATTATATTAATTACTACTCGCCAACACAGCGGGGACTTTGGACGTGCTTTGCAAGAGAGATTTGGTGTAAAGTCATTGAGAAAAAGGGCAGGTTTTAAAAAAATTCATTATGCTTTGTGCAGTAAACTGTCAATGTTGAACTCCCTACTTTACAGAGCTTTTACAGTAAATAACCTCTGTTTGTTGCAGCTTCTTTTCAAGACTGCAAACTGTATCTAACAGGCACTGGTGCTGTGCTTTAACAGGGTTGCATCCCCCAGGCCCACCACTAACCAGACCAGTACTCCCAAGAGAAAGAGGAGCTATGGACAGAGTCATTGAGTATCTTGTTGGAGATGGCCCTCAGAACAGGTAAACAGCTTCGACTTTTAAACGTGTAATATATTTATAAATGTACATCTTCTGCATAATACCTTTTTTATTCATGCTAGTTGTTTAATGTATTTTCTTACGCATAGCACATAAATGCTGCAATTATGAAACACCTACATTTATTTCTAGGTTCAATAAAATGCTTCTGCCATGTGAAGCTCTTGCTATTGAAAGTAGTGTTAAAATGTTTTGTAAAAATTTCCCATGAGCTACAGTAAATCATTTCCAATTGTACTTCTACTGAGCTTGGGACAGTGAGTTTTATTTTCATTTACTTTCAATTATTTTATCAGCTCATCTACTGAAAGCTGCCTTCACTGGATTGTCTTTCCTTCCTCATAGATATGCTCTCATATGTCAGCAGTGCCTATCTCACAATGGCATGGGATTAAAAGAGGAATTTGAATACATTGGTAAGACTTGGAGAAACACAACACTCTTTGTCAGTCTCCATCAAACACTGTGCCTTCATTTGCCCTCTAGCATTTGGCAGCTTAGTATATCATATGTCTCTTAAATGCTTCTGCCACTACCGACCCCTGTAAGCAAAATCACGAGATTGAATATGCAAAACAGTGTTACACATCAATCTGAAGTGTTTATGCATCTCAGGCATTTTTGTCATTGGTTTATATTCATGTATATTAATCAATGTCTGTTTGAGAATGTATTAGTGAGGTGACAAACTATATGTATGGTGTTTTTTATTTGTTTTTTGTTTTTTTTTCCCAGCCTTCCGATGTGCATATTGTTATTTCTTGAACCCGGCAAGAAAGACCAGGCCTCAGGCACCCCGACTCCCTGAGATCACTGGTGAACTGAAGATGTCACCTGAGCCACCTTTGCCATCCTGTAGTGCAGATGTAGATGACAACCAGTCTGTTTTAGGTGATAATGACATTGGCGTGTTTATTTACACAGGACATACACCTCTAAAATGTAATGGTCATATAATTACCAATATTAGTACATTTAGTAATACAATTCTTAAAATTCTTATTCTATTATACAAATGTGCCTATTTCTCATTGCCTTGCACATTTGAGTCTCTTATAGGTGTTTAAATGCTTTGAAATATTGTGTATGTTTAAAAAAATAAATAAATAAAAGTTTAAAAAAAAGTGTTTGTTTTTTTTCCCAGAGAGAACGAGGCTTGCTGATGTCTCTGCTGAAATGGACGACTCATGCACACTAACAACTGCAGAGCCCATTTCTACGTCAGACAGTCAGAACACCACAGAGTCACAAGACCTGCCCTCAGAGAAGTCTGATGGAGAGCAAGATTTGTCTGCCATGGAAGTGGAATAAAACACGAATATGATGATTTCAACAAGTCAGTTTGTAACTTTTGTCTTTGAAGAAAAGTGATAACATAGAAGTAAGTGCTAGATGTCGGAAAAACATGGAAACAGTTGTGATATTTCAGCTTACAATGCTTAATGTGTTTAGTGTAGAGAATTGATATTATAGTTCAAATAATTGATTTTATATATATATACACACACACACACACACACACACACACACACACACACACACACACACACACACACACACACACACACACACACACACTAAAATCAACAACTTGTTTTTCAGTATGTCCACTCCACTTTTGAACTTATTGAAAGCAAATGTTTTGAATGTTTAGGAAAAATATTTCTAACATTATTCTATTTGGGTTAACAGGAAAGTACTGAGACAAAATGAGAAATATTTTTGCATTAAAATAAGTTTTTATTTATGGGAATTGTATTTAAATATTTTTCTATAATGTGCCTTTCATCACTTTTGACTGCAGTACTCTGTAGCACTGTGGTGCTAAAAAACAATGTTTACACAACCATAGTACCACAATAGGAACGTACAAACAGCATGAATTTATTGGTATTTGGACTGTGCACCTACTTGAATCGCCTTTTTATGTAATAAGTCATCAAAGTATTGTCAGTGCAATCTTTTCACATGCAGTCCAAAATCACTGTTGAATGTCAGAATGTGTGTTTTGTTGTATAAGTAATACTAAATAAACATTTGAGAACGTCTGTGGACCATATGGGAACACACGATTACATATTCATCCAGATTTTATTATTCCCATTTATTCCTGTTGTATGTATTTTGTAATGCGTTAAATCTGTGTCCCTTTCTCCTCTGTCCAGCTCCTCACCAAGGACCATGTTTAGGCAGTCCATTTTCATTAGCAGGCCAATCTTAGCTTGTGATCATTTTATTTTAGCTCATTGATCATTTCAGACAGCATAAGATAATGTTGCTGACACAGAACCCAGCCAGTCTTGATTGCTTGACCCTCTTCATTTGCAACAAGAAAGTCATTGACTACAAAGTTGCTTTCTGCCAACACGTGACTCTTTTCCCCTGAAGATACACCGTGAACTATTGGTGAGGTCAACACCCCACATCTTCTATGGGTTTTGATAATGTATGTTTACAGAGACGTGACCTCCTGAGCCTTGTAATGCATCAATGTGACATCAACAGTAACGCCTGATTCCACTGCATGCCGTTTGAGGTTGACCTCTGACAAGAGCCAAACATTGAAAAAAATGGGACATCAATAGGACAATGTTTGGATGTTTTCACACCATTGAGAGGTTGTTCAGTATACATAGGCGCACGTATGTGCATCATCATAAGTAATATATCAAAAAAGATCTTTGTGCTGTGTGGTTTTAAAAAATATATTTTATTCCACAGCATTGAATCATGTCTTGACAGTTTGTAATTTATAGTCAGAAATATTTTGTGGGCAAGATTTAACAAACTCAGTGCCAGGTTTACAATGCTTGATGTATTTCAAAGACCTGACAAATCACAGATTTGGAAGGTGTTCAGAAATAAAAATGGCTGCAAAAAAAAAAGAAAAAGAAAGTCTTGGCTTTAGCTAAACACCTTTGCCCCTTATAAGTATTGTAGTTACTGGTACTAGCTTTTGTGTAGTAAAATAATTGTGTCTTAACTTACAATATGATAACAATCTATTACACAATGTATTTAGGCACAAACAATATTTGGAATGGCCCTTTTAACTTTCCAATCACAGTGATTTTATTGAGTTATCTTAGGTCTGCACCTAAGTGACCATCATCTCAACCTATTACATGAACAATTCCAAAACAGTCTGTGAACAGAAGAGATGTTTGCATCCAAATGTCCCAAAACTCAAAGGATTACATCTGTGTTGATATCATGAAAACACTAATTGATTTTCAAGGATGACAAATGGCATGCAAAGCTCCAGAACCGAGGTCATTTTGAGCAAGCGATGAAAATGTACAGTGGGGCTGTCCCAAGGTTCATAGTTCTTTTCATGCTCATCTCTCACATGTGCATTCGAGGCCACTTGACTTAAATTTATACTGATCTTTTATTTATACCCAGAAAAAATGGCAGATAAGAAACATAAGCGTTCTTGATATTTTGTTTTGTCATATCCAGCAGCCAAAGATTGAAATCCTGTGAAACAATTTTCTGAAGAAATGAAAGAGCGTGCCCTTCTGAACCCTGGAGGAAAATAACCCCACGGTGCGAGGCGGAATATGAAACAGAGGCACAGAATAAGTAAAATAGACAAGTGCACCAGGCTTGTCACTTTTCCATTTGCTGCTCCCGAGTAAGAGCACTTCAGAATTCTCCTCATCTCAGTGAAGACTTTCATCGTTATGCTCTATCTACTGTACTGAATACAAAAAAAGTACCATATCAGACAAAGGTAATAAAGAAGGAGGTTGAAACATTTACCATGTTTCTGCCAATCATGTATTAGATAGCACCAGGAAGAACAACCAAGTCATAAATATACAGCCAATATAAGCCATAGTGCATTGAAAACAATGTGGAAAATGCTGAGATGAGTGTCACAGAAGCACTTAACATGGTTGTGATATTAGAGCTCACCACTGTCTCTTGACAACAGCATCATTACACCGTAATAAGCGCACAATCTCCTTCAGACATGCATTAAAATCAAATTAGATTATACAAGATCTTGGCTTGATGAGCTGTAAGGGGTGATGTTCCCGAGCATTACTGTAGCTCTTTAGCTGCTTGGACTTGAATTACCACTTGGCAAAGTTGAGTGGCTTTGCACAAAAGGTCATCAGCTTCCAAGAAATGTGTTTTTAAAATTCAAGTCATTTGAAACTTAAAAGCCCAGATGGATGGGTTTCCATTCACCCCCGACATTCTATCTGTCACATCCAAAGTGCACACCACTGATTGCATGATGCCGGCAATAAAACACATTGCTGTAGTTTATACCAGAGTGATATTCAGGGATCAGAGAGCATTGTCATTCTCTGTCCTACCCGGAACTCATTACACCACTGAGCGATGACATTTGTTTGAGTGCTTGAGACAGTCTTACTATTATTACTGCAAACAATCCACTATTGTAACTTAATTATATGCTAAACTACAAGAGCACACACTTTTACAAAGACAGCATACAGTAAGTGCAAAAACATCTATTTCATTACTTTATTGTAAGTTGCCTTCAGTACAATTAGCGGAATTGAACTGTAGTAGATTCCAATACAGTAGAAGAATTTATTTTGAATGTTTGTGCTCTTCATGTTCTGGTGTTCAGCGCTTGACAATTGATATATTGATTAATTTTATATAGCGTTAGCATAGAATGTGCTGCAGGAATCAATAACATAAAAACCAGGTTGACCTAAATTTACAAGTACTGTCAGGTGCAGCATAATAATTCCATTATATAACAGATTCAAGGAACAAAGCATCTTACTTTCTTTCTGTTTTCTTGCTATTTTACTAAACAGTAACATATTTCAAAGGAAGGACGCCCAAGAAAACAACAAAAACAGAGTAGGTAAGAGAAGAAATGGAAGGCCACAACAACACATCCATGCCACTGCCTCATGTGGAAATCATACAAAGCATCCTGCAGGCAGCAGGTTCATTTTATAGCTTCATCTATTACAACACTGTCATTGTTAATTGTCTTCTTTTTACCTCTGCAGGATTCTCCAAATTGGTCCTATCGAATGTGACAGGAGGAAGAGCATTAAGCATCTGACAAGATGATATCTAAGTTCAATTTCCTACTCCTTACCTGATTTATACCTGCAGCAGATCATTTTCCTTTCTGTCATAAAGACCTCTATAAATCAGTGGTGCTTATGGAAGCACTACAGAACAGGGTCCCTGGATTTGTATCCCCTGTGTTTGCTATTAGGAAGCCATTACAGCCACATTTTCCTCCTTCAAACAAAAATGATCAAATCTAATACTGGCGAGATTAGAGAGATAAAGAGAGCAAGCGCTGGCAGAGCTGTTCAACACAGTCTCCTATCTAAACAATATGTTCTAAACTCAATAAAAACAGGGCTTTTTGCTGGTGACACCATTATCCATCTGTTTGGACAAAATTGCTGTATCATGGTATAAATCTGCGATACAAGTGACATATCCTCTAAAATAAAAGGGAACATTAACTGCTCTATCTTCTAGAGGCCATGGGACTAGCTGGCTATAAGCTCAGTCAAGTGTGATGGCAGTTATACTGTGTTTTACTAGACTGCAGACAATTATACTTTGCTCCTCTCCCCTAAGAAGACAAACTGCCATGGCTTCAGCTGAAATGATTTCAAATAGATTTTCCAAAATGTCTGTCGCCAGATTGCGTCCATACATTATTTCACTTAAATGGAGAGAAAAAAAGAGAGAGCAAACCCACAAATCAATCACAACAGCCCACTTTACCAGATGGAAAGACAAGAGCTTTCTCTCTGTGTGTGTGTGTGTGTGTGTGTGTGCGCGTATGTTGAAGACCTGCAGAGAAGGACAGTTATAGGATGTGCACAGCCCTGTCTCTGCTATGTATCTCACTCATTTTGAAGGATGACAGATTACCTACACTCAGTGGTGAGCTGGCAGTGCTGTAAGAGTGGAATAATGTATAATGAACTGACCCACTGACTTCTGGCTAGTTCAACAACTGGTTCATTCAACAAATCATGTGTAATCCATTAGGAGAATGGCAAAATTTATTATTATTATTAGCAATTATTTCACAAAACTCCACACACAAGACACAATCTGTTCTGCTTTGTAAAAAGGGAGAGTGTATAAATACTGTACGTAAGTTGGATACTATTGCATTGCACAGTATTTTGTAGCACAGTGATGTGTAGATGAGGGTGTAGGTAGTAACATAGCTAAAAAGAAGTCTAAAATCAAGTCTAAACAATTTTTTTTATCATGCAACTGATTTTTAGTTCTATACCTTATGGCAGTACAATTATGTCTCATCTTTACTCCAATTAACATTTTACATGCAATATATTTGAAGAGCCTATAACATAAACAACATGAAACTTGAAAGTGAGACACTTTACCATTTCATGGAAAATATTAGCTCATTTCAAATTTGATGGCAGCAACACATCTCAAAAAAGTTGGAACAAGGTGATGTTTACTATTGTGTGGCTGGATGGTCCCTCTCCCCTTTAGTCCTCTGGACACGACGTCTCTTGTTTCCAGAAAGAATTTAACATTTTGGTTCATCTGACCACAGAACAATTTTCCATTTTGCCTCAGACCATTTTAAATTAGCTTTGATCCAAAGAACACAGAAGTGTTTCTGGATCGTGTTCACATACAGCATAACAAACATTTGTGGATTGCACACCATACTGTGTTCCTAAACCCATGCAGTGATGTTGAGGAGAATCATGTCTGTTTTTAATGCAGGGCCCAAAGATCACATGCCTCCAGTTTTGACCTTTAACCTTGTCCCTTGTGCACAGATATTCCTCCTGATTTTCAGAATCATTTGATTATATTATTTACTATAGATGGTGGGATCTTCAAAGTCTTTGCAGTTTTACGTTTAAGAACATTTTTCTGAAATTGTTCCACGATTTTTAGATGCAGTTTGTCACAGATTGATGAACCACTGTCCATCTTTACATTCGAGAGGCTCTGCCTCTCTAAAGTGCTCTTCTCTTACCCAGTCATGTTAGTGATCTGTTGTCATTTAACCTATTTAGTTGTCAAATTGTCGTACAATTGTATTTGATTTGCGGCAATTACTTTTCCAGCCTTTTGTTGCCACTGTCCCACCTTTTTTGCGATCTGTTGCTGCCATCAAATTCAAAATGAGCTAATATTTTCCATGAAATGGTAAAATGTCTTAGTTTATGTTTTACATTTTGGGGTTTATGTTCTATTGTGAATATAATATGAGGTGATAAATCAATGTGCGGAACATGTTCTGCAGTGGTAACCCCTGAAGACACACCGGAAGCTGTTGATCTTTGACTGTAAAGTCATTGGTGTTATTGGTGTCTTCATTGCCTTAGATCCATGTAGAAACAAATGATGCGACATTTAGATCAGCCAGTTTTGCATTCAATTAGACCACAACCTTTTGCACAGGTCAAGCTCAGAACTGACTGCCATTAAAAACTAAGAAGAAGCTAATCTGCCTGTCTCTATGGACACATCCATTACTTTAGAAAAATAAGAGTTTCAGATGAAGACACAATGAGATTTAACTGGAGAAAAGCAGAAGTTTTTAAATTAGTTACATAGTGAAAATTGCTAGTGCTATTTAAAATGCTAATTTCATTAGCTAACATTTGCTAAGTTAGCAGAATAGGTGGAGCTGAATACTGCAGTGGCTGCTTTCAATCTGGTAAGTGAATTTTAGTGAAATTAACTTAAAACATACTAACTGTTGGTGTTTTCTTTTGTTTATATCAGACCCTTTGAACACAAAGGACTAGCACTGAGTTCTCAAAAGTATTTTTTTGATTATTGCCAAAGTTATGTAGCTATGTAAAATACTAAATGGAAATCAAAGGCAAATGATTGAAAACCTATAATTGATTGAATGGAGTTCAAAGACAACGTAGAAAATGTTGAAACCGAGAAATCAGCTTATGTTTTAAATTTCAATTTAAAACACCCACAATGTAATGAATGGACTGGGAACAAATCTGAGCTATTTTTTTAATATTTTTTATTTTTATATTATGCAATTTTATACAATATCCACAAAATTAAGTATGTTATTTTTACAGTCTGTAGTTACTTCTATAACATCTTCAGTCCAGAGAGCTAGGCCTAATTCTGCTTTAGTGTATGCTGATGTTAAAATGTGCATCAGCCCATGATGACTTGTGTTATTTTGCTGCAGGTGTGCAGCTCTACATAGAAAAAATCATGGGTGTGGGACACAGAGCACATGCAATGTTCGTCAGCCTTAACTGCGATGGAAATGGGGAGCCTAATTGCTTTAGTTTAGAAAGCAACATTTTCTTTTCTCAGTTGTGCTTCATACAAAATTTCTGCTGCTCAACTGTTATGGGACTTGTATTTTTTTTTAAGTCATAATGTGCCAAGTGTTTTTAATAGGTGATAGGTCTGGACTGCAGGCAGTTTAGCACCTGGACTCTTTTCATACAGAGCCATGCTGCTGTAATATGTGCAAAATATGGATTAGCATTGTCCCGTCCAGTGTCTTTACTGCTTGTCTTGTTAAGGGTGGGGTTGGTGTGGAGCCAACCCCAACTGCCATTGGGGTTGAGGACTGCAGATTGCCAGGCTGACACAGAAAGACAGCCAACCATTCATATTCACACCTACAGAGAGTTTAGAATCCCCTATTACCCTTACTGCATGTCTTACAATTTTGGGAGAAAATAAGAGTACACAGAAGAAACCTACATAGGCACAATGGAAAATCATGTAAACTACGAAAAAACAGCTACTCATTCTTAACCGCTTAGTAAGTTGTTAATTTTAAGTAAGCATTTGTCCACACAGCCAGAGTGAATTTCACCCCATCAATAGGTCTGCAATTTTCCCCCTATTTGGGATGTTATTTTATACCCAATCATGATATGGACCCCTTTGTAACTCAACGCTATTAATTTTAGGTGTTTTTTTAGCATTATACAACGTTTCCAGTCTTGCTGCCCTTATCCCAAATAATCTGCCTCTAATTCAAAATTTGCATTTATTTATCAAAAAGAATATCTAAGGTTTCATTTGATATGTACAGTTCCATACATCACAATTGCATTCAACTGAATGCAATGAAATTATTATTTGGAAGGCATTCCATTCTGTTTTCAGTAACATTTTTCAGCGTACTGAAAAATGTTACTTTTGGAAACAGGGTTGTAGTTCATCTTATTATTAATACTGCCTGAATAAGTGCAGCCATTCAATATGTGTAAAAAACTACTAAATGATGCAGCATATGTGCTAAAACACTTCAAGGCATAGTGTCAATAAGTAAGATCCTGCATTGTGTGATCACATCGGCTCAATGATATGCTCAAAAACATGGAAATTTATGTGTGGAATTCAAGTGTTTCCAGTGAATCTTAAAATTTGGCATCGCCAAAATGGGTGGGCCAGACAGAAGCCAGTACTTCCAGAAGGCTCTGTCTTTTTTTCTTTTACCAATCAGAGATCAGTATTCTTGCCAGGGGTGGACATGGTCCACCTTGCCACCTTCTAGAACTGTCTGCTGGACAGCCTCTCACACCTACAAAACGTATGCATATGACCTGCCAACTGTTGTTCCTTACAAAATACAAAGTTGGTCATCACTTTAGCACATGAGTCTCCAAAGCTAGTCTCCTTCTCCCCTACTGTCTTTTCCTTATTCTTCTTTCTGTCTGAATACAAGTTCTCGTCATCTTATGATCATTCAGTGAAACTTATTTAAATTATTTAATTTAACTTCAGAATCTCTGGTTGGCTCTGCAGAGTTTTGCTGTACCTTCCATCATTAAACTTGTTTGAAACTGCCTGCTGAAATGGTCACAATTTTACAAATCCTCTCCTTAGTTGTTATATGGCAGACATGTTGGCTCTGTGCTAAAAACTGAGACAGATAGTACTGTCAAGATTCTAGTGAATATTAAACAATTAAAAAAAGAAAAGAAAAACTTTTTTCTGGCTTTTTCTTTAGTATAATTGGAAAGTAGCTTCGTTTCTTCCTGAATCTTATCTTCAGGGGAATTTGCAAGTGCAGTGGACAGCTTATAAAAAAACTTACTATGAAAAATACAGACTCAGTGATGACATAAACCTGGCAATGTTTATATTTGATAATGTAACATCAAATCCACAGAATTTATGTTGTTTCTTATTGTTTCATATCAAAATTAAAGACCGTTCATGATATAAAGGAATATATAAATAGATCACCACCATGTCACCCATGAAGTGCATAGGAACTCAGGTCGCAGTACATTTGATTCAGTATTGTTGGAAATTTTGGTGTGGCATGCTGCCACTGAGAAATGTTACCAGAGTAAACACTGGAGCACAGTGTCCATCCATTATCTTAATTTATTTATCTTTTCTCAAATGAATCTTAGATTTCATCGGGCGAATGGCAGGTTTGCACATTTCATTTGCTTTTTAAAAAATATTTGTGCTAACAATGCTTGATAGAAGTAGTACAAGTAAATATACTCTGAGACAGCCAAAGGTGAGGGTGAACAGGGTCTAGAATAGGATCCATGACAACCCAGCCCTAGAACAAATTTGGATAGCCATAATATACTTTGGTGTCTTTCCCAAGTCTTAGTTACTAATAAACTTAAAAAGCATGTCTTCGGACTGTGGGAGTAAACAGACTGTTTTCATTCCAGAGGTTTTAAAATTTGCTGCTTTGCCCAGTTCGTTTGCGTTACATTCTGACGTTTAGGATACCAATTTGCGTCAGTGATCGACGCTCTGAGCTTTCAGTATAGTACAATGGAAACCCAGACACTTCAATATTTGAAGCCTAAAGCAATGACACACTATATAAAGTGAAAAAGTCTCATAGGGAGGTGGAGTTGGTGGTGGATGGAACAACAGGACACAGGACTTTTCCGCAGAACACCAGGGTTCGACTTTAGTCCAGAATGTTGGGTGCTTTAATGATAATCATAACACAACGTGGCCAAGGTATGGGTATTGGTACTAGCATAGAAAAATATTTAGAACAATATCCATGCCTAGTTTAATCTACTTTCTGTTTGAAATAGTGGGCATTTCATTTATATTGGTTAAAATATTAATCAATTAACAATATACATTTACTTTTTTACTTTTTTATTTGTTTGCTTAAGATGGCAAATACACTTTTCAAAATTATTTTTATTCTAGGAAATTTCCTTAATAACCAAGTGGACCAGACACATTATAACTCCACAATAAACACAATGACAGGCAGTCATAGAATTTAGCAACAAATGATTTAGTTTAGTTTAATTTGATTATTTCAAATTAAAAATTCTGAAGACAGTTTGGTAGTTGCATGCATATGATTTACTGTTGGTACAAACTGAACATTAAAAAAGTTATGTATTTAGTGTATTTTTTATAGTACTGCAAGATAATATTATAGGTTTTAGTGACCAGGGCTTTCTGAGACTCCTGCGAGTATGAAAAAAAATGCATTTGTAAAGAAATCATATTCAAATTTTGCAAGCTGCTGCTTTGTTCAAACGTCAAAGACTGAAAAAACCAAAAACAACAGTTTTTCTATAAGAAATGTTTTCCCCAAGGAAACTTTTCAGCAACATTCTGTGTCCATGTGTGTACCCAATGCTTGACCCATTTACATCAAATAGCTTAAAATGACTCCAGAATATTTATTATTTACAAATTCACATTTTGCTTTACTGTCATCAGCTACTCTGACTTTCATCTTGTTCTTGATCCTGTTTTTATATTAATCTGAATATTCAAATATAATTCAACATGATATAGTGTATAGGACATAGTTTGTGACCCTATAATTTTGACCCTATATCATCAGAATAACGTAAACACCATAAAGATTAGAGCAGACAAATCAAGAATTTGTGCTTCCAGAATTCTTGAGACATCAAATATTTTTTTTTAGCACCGGTCTCAGCCCCCCCATGAAAACCCCATGGTGACTCATTTTTTTGCAAATTGTTTAGTCAAAAATGTGACTATAATGTGTCGTTAAAGAACAATTGTTTTACTTGCAAAAATGTATTCAGATTGATGAAACCACTTTGGAATTATTTTGAGAATCAGCTGCGTACTGCTATTTGGGCCCTGGGCCCTAAAAGAGGTCAACAAAAGATCGCTAAACTCAAACTGTAAAACTGAAATTACAACTCAAGTTCTAACCACAACAGAGGCTAAACTGACCTACCCTGAGTGACACACAAGGGGCAACATATATACTGGCTGGCCAAACAAATATCACACAAGGGGTAGACATTACTGTAACTATTCAAATTATATCCACACACCAGACAAACGATAATAACACACAAAATAACGTTTAATAACCTATAACAAATAAAGAAACATTTTCTCCATATTTTCCACTCCCTGCAACAAACAGGGTACTTGGTACAGTCCGGGCCCAGCAGAAAGTATTTAAAGTTGGGACTCAATCCAATCTTTTATTTGGATGGCCAACACTACCGGACCAGCAGAATGGTAACTCAAGAAAATGAGAAATTAAATTATTACAACTTAAACTTAACAAGAAACTAAACTTAAGGTAAAATTAAAAAGGGAAGTGAAAACATTACCAAACAAACTTGGGGTGTGGCCGAGGTCGTGGCCATCACATGCACAAATGAATTGAAAAAGTTTGATTTAGATCCTGATTACATTGATTGCATCAGATTTCATAGTATTCTTTACAGTTATGTTTAAGGCCTAACCTGAGTTAACCCAAATGTGTTAGGTGTTAAGTGTTGAGGTGTTAAGTTACAGTGGTACATGCAGTGGTATTAAGAATGGTTACAATAGTATAGCTAATATAGTTACTCATACTAGTTACTTTGATATTGACATTCAGCAGTCCACACGTTGTTCAATTCCAGCACAGTACTTATATTACTACTGCCTTTGTCAAAGAAGTACTGGAAGTGAAGTAAAAAAACTTTGTCGAGAGAGGTAGGTAGAAGGTAGACCACCTTCTCTCAGTATATTGTTAATCCTGAGTAAATTGGCAAGGTGCTGAACATGCTCTTTCAAACAGCATATCTTCTACTGTTAACCCGTTTACTTCACTAAGAAATACATTTGGAAAAAAATATTTATTAGTGAAATTGTGTTGCTGCCTTTTTATTTAGGTTTTATTTGTCAGATCACCCAATCAGGAAGCAGATATGCAAGTTAACCAGCTGGTTGAGCAGTCAATTTAGGGTAATTTTGGGCTGCTGGTTGACTTGTCCTGTTGGATTTCCTAGGCATGAATGGATTTAACTCATTTCTGCAACAAGATATTTTCTTTTTTCACATAAAAACATCAGAGATTAGAATAGATACCTTGAATAGTTGTGCATGTGAGTAAAACTGAATATTGCAAAATGTGTATTTTGGCATATCATTATCAAAATGTTCACCCAATTGTACAAATTTATACAAAAGAAACTTTAAAGGTGTACGATGTTTATGAGTTAGGATCATTTGTTCCACTATTGTGCTCACCAATCAAATTTATGCCGCTAATCTGCAATCCAGAACTGCATGGGTGGCCTCAGACAGCTCTGTTTTACAAAATATAAAAGCCACAGCTTTGATATATTTTTTACATGAGGTGCAACAGACAAAAATAGGTTTTCAGAGTTTTTACTACAGCAAAATAGCACCACAAAGAGTGTCAGTTAAAGAGTTAAACAATGATGACACTGTGCATTTGTTTATGGTTATTGTACCGTTCATTTCATACTGACCCTAGTCATTTGTGTGCACTCTAGATTGAACAGTCTGTGGTGTTTGTGTATATTTGGGAATGACAATTTTTGAATAAGTTTTGCCGCAGCAATCATAGTGTGTTCCATTGTGCTCACAGAAAGGTATGGCAAAAATCCCTAATGCAGACAAAGAAAAGTTTGAAAAGAAACTGATTAAATTCCATTAGCATGTAACACATGGGCATGTACCATGCATTCACACACCTAAACCTACACTTAATTCAAAAACACAGAAACACTGCACAGAATTGTGTATTGTCTTTAAAATGGATATACACATTAAGACACTGCAAAAAAATCTGCCTTGTGGCAAGACACATTTATTACATCTTTTCTGAATGGCTCAAACAACCATGCACAATTCAATCCATCTCTATTTTGGGCCCATAAAATTGTTTTGAGATAAACAGATGCAAAAAATGTCACAAATGTGCAAAAAATGCTGAATTGTAAAGCAGACAAATTAATGAGTTGCTTGGCTGATTTCCATTTACTAAATAAAAGAATTACACCTTATGATCCTTAGTCATCATTTTGACTTTCTGTGCCTCTTTAGATGTAATGTCTGAATAAAGATGTACAATAATCTGCTTTTATTTTTACCAATCTAAATGTTACCCATAGTTATTGCAAAGAAACTGTATATAAAATGAGCTTCAAAAAGAATAAGTTTATCACTTAACAATTACCATAATGTTAAGATTTAATACCATGTATAATTGGATTTCATGTTGATGTGCAAATTGGAATTAATTATAGTATTTTGTGATTTATAAATTATGATATGAGATTGTTCTAATTGACAAAACTGAAAGCTCAAACTTTGATTTTACCTTTTTTTTTAATAAAAAATAAAGAATATTAGTATTAGTTATTGTTCATAATAAATGGAAAGTTATATAAGTTATTATATAAAATATAAATTGTATTATTCATCCATCTTGTTTATACACTGGTTGTGATTGACAGAGGTTCCGCAAATAGTTTGGCTAAAGATTAACAAAATACAAAAAAAGAATTGCATGAGAAAAATATGTATGACGTTGACTGGAAAAGATGAAAAATTAAGATTACAGAGTTGAAAAGCAATGTAATAAAAAAAAGTTTTAGAAAGTTTCATATTAAACCATGCGTGAAGGTGCATAAATGCTATTTAGATTAGTTACTTTGAGCAATTGTTAATGTTAAATTACAAGTCATTTATACATTCAAAATCTAGCTTCTCATCCATCATCTTTAACTGCTTGTCCTTGTCTTGCAGTGGTACTGAAGCCTTTTCTAGCTGTCTTTAGACGAGGAAAGGTTTCCAGTCTTTACAGCGCTAACACACAGAGACGTACACAGACATAAAACCGTTCACACTCACACCTATGACAGATTGACAGTCACCAATTAGCAAAATGAGGAGGAAACAAGGAAACCAGATTACTGGGAGAAAACCCACACAAGCACAGGGAAAAAATCAAAACTCCACACAGAGATCACACATGTATTCAAACCGGGGACCTTCTAGCTGTGAGGTGGCAGCACTATCTTCTCTACTACTGGGTTTGCCTGTAGCTTTTCATGTGCAGTCTCATTGTAAATGCTCTATATAATAAAATATAGGATTACATAAGCTTGTTAATATATTAACATATTTGTTCTATAAAAAAGTCAAACAAAATTATTGAATAAACTTTTAGTCTTAGGAAAACAACTAATACAAAATTTTGGTGAGGCAAAGATGTCAGAATTGCAAAAAAAATTACAAAAATTTAAATACAGTTTTTCTGTGGTGGTTACAATGCCAACGGAACGACAGTCTCCAGAAAACATGAAAGTAATTATGTCTATAAAACCAAGGTACAAAACAATCCAGCGCCTCTTTTTTGTGGACATTAGCCTGTTGGCACTGCTGTGCTGTGACTGTGCACCAGAAAGTCCTTTACAGGGATATTCCCTGTTGCCAGCCATAATTAATTGCTTTACAGTCTTCGAGGCCATAATGCTCATCAGTTATTAATTAGAAATTCATTTCACTGAATAAATAATGCTCATGATTGATGATGAAACTTGTAATTAGGTTCTTGTAGTAATGCGCAAGGGAGAAAGCCTTTATACTTGAATCCAGGCTATTAAATACTGCTCATTTAAGGGACTCTTGTCATGAACCTGGGCTACCACGGGAGAATCTGGATTCAGGGAGAACAAACATACATTTTAAATCACATAGGTTTTGTTAGGCTGCCTGCTTTAACAACAGCTCATGATCCTTCATGTTACTGAGGCATTTTGTTCTAGAAAACTAAACCATTCATTCCCAAAGTGTCAGACTGGTGCACCAATAACCTGTTATCAAGTATAGAACAACACCCTGCAGTGTTTTCACCAATGGTAAAACAGATTAGGCTATTACTAATGTGTCTTTTCAAACATATATTGTGGTTGCTATGTTACAAAAATCTCTTGGGTCCTTTGGGCATCATATAGCCTACAGTCTTTTTTTTTAAATGACGAGAGAGAACAGTGAAAACTCAAGCCATCTATGGCTCACTATTGATTTTACACAGAAGACTCAACCATTGTTGATAGCGTTTTTGATATATTTTCTCACAAACACCAGTCCCTTTGGAGTTTGTGGAAAATAAGCCAGTCAATATACACCTATTAGAATTCTTTGATCTGAGCCCACAAACCTATGGTGTACCTGTTTCCGATGCTTATTGCATAATAGCATGGAGACTAAAAGTTATTAGTTTTGTAGGATGAATCATCAGCAAATGTGATGGCTTTCTGTAATATTATTTTAGTTTTAGCCCAATTAAGATGATTGACCAGCAGTAGAGAAAAAGGTGCACAATGATGGCCCCTCAACAAAAGGACTGCAGGAAAAACACAGCAGCTGATAATGGTATAGCCTCATCAAGCAAGAATACTCTTTCTAGTCCTTTTCACCTGTCATCAAGGGTAGGAGCAATTGTACCACCTCCCCCCACTCCTCCTCCCCTTTCCTAACTGTATCTGCCCTATTAGCAATTTATAATGGAGATCAAGAAGTAGTCAGCAGAGAATGAAGACAACTGTCCACAACCATTCCTAATTGGCTTGCTCTCTTTCTGATAAATGGCTTGCAACAACTATAGAGTGTGTGGATTTTATTGCCCTAATAGGACTCAGTAACTGGATTTACTAACAGATAGCAGGTCAAAAAGGACATAGAGAGCAAAAATGTTAATTAATATCAATAATGGCCAATTATTAGTTTGACAGAGAGATCCAAGCTAGCTGTGTGCTCTAATGACTCTGAGCTAACTTGAAGGGAAAAACTGGCAAATTAGCATAACTGTGTATGCGCACTCCATGGAGGTGCCCAGCAAACATCTGTTATGTTAGAAATTCAAATAGAATTCCTATTAGTAACCCTGGCTGTGGTTGCATAATCAGTCATTCTTCTCTGGCCATTTTGGAGGCACTAACAATGCCCCCGTGACTGGTGGAACTCCTCCCTTTGGGCTTTCCAATCAAATTTGGCCCCATGTGGACCAGGTCCTAACAACAGACAAGGCAATGTAGACTTCTGAGGGGAGCTTTGTGATCTGACAGAAGCTCAATCTATTCACCCATGACACATGAATGAAGAAAGTGAAACTGTTATTTATTTGAATACAGGAGACACCAGTTAAGGAATTAATGTGGAAATCTACCATTCTCACTTGCTGGGATAAAACTTCTTATTTAGCTGGGACGTTTGTGTGTTTTCTTGCACACATGGAAAGTGTTTTAGGGGGGAATTAAATTTGTATAAGCTGTATTTATGCCCTTAATTTTACTACGTGGTTTTAAAAAACAGAGAATACAGAGACTTATTAATTTATACTAAAATTAGAAAATTTATTTTGATTTAGAGCAATGTTCTCTCTACCTTGTGAGAATTATGGCATACTTCTGGATAGATGATAGCTTGGCATTAGTTGTTCAAGGAGCACTTACTGAATTTCAAAATCAGTAGCTGCTTATCAACAGACTCACTAAGATCCAAGAGTTAAATTTAAAGTTCAAATTCATGTCCATGAATTAAAAATGAAATTCAATCATCTTGCAGACATTAATGAGTTGCATTTGGGCTGCTGGGCATAGTCTAATATACTAGGCTATACAGATGATATGAAGACATAGGCCAAGCACTTTCATGACTCTTAAATCTCTGTCTCGTCAACTCAACAGTACAATTCCTTAGCATTTGTCATTATTCTTTAGACACACAAAAATATTCTGTAAATACACTGGAAGGTATAGTGTGCACACGGCATATTGAAATTGTTACTTGTATGTATCAAACTCAGTAGCTGTATAGTACATATGAACATTATATTTATTTCCATCTAACCTTTAATTTCCAGCCTGCCCAACCAGGGTCAGAAATTTTTATTGTAAAGTAATATTACGCCTAGCTACCTGAGAAATAGTGTGAGACTGCTGTCATGACTTACAGCTTAGTGTGACCTTCTCTGTTATAATCTGAGCATGTACAGCATTTCTCTCTAGTCTAATGTCATGTTTGATCAGAGGAGGTACCAGTGTCCTGATCTTAGCAGTGCACAGCAGGCGGTTTGGTGAGTCAAACGGACAACCAGAGGTTCCCATTAAGGGCAAAATTGACATTGTCTGAATATTCCTCCTTTAGATTTATCTGTTGTTGTCTGTGTGCTATATGAAAGTGTTTTTATGATTTTGATGTGATTGTTTAATTTACACTATCAAGGAGGTTTACACATGTTGATTTACTTTGAAGCAGTAAAGTTTACATAATTTTTATTAGGAAGATTGGATTTAAGTTCTTTTTCTACATCCCCCCCCCATTTGAATTAATATCTGCATCTGGAATTAATATATTTTTGTTAATAAAAAACAACATATGTTTGGTGCACAGTGCTGCATCAAACAGATTTGGGTACAGTATACATGACTGGGCGACTCCATGGTTGTATATATGAAATAGATTCAGCTTTACGCTCCTCTCCATTCCATGGCCTCCGGTGTATAAATTTAGTTGATGGTTTTTGTTTCTCTTTCTTAATTCATTGCAGTTGGATTCCTCTTTGATGCAGTTCTGTTGTCCCCCAAACAATTGAAGTGGAGACAATGGAGGCATAATGATAGATCCGTGTACCCACCATCTGTAAGAGCAGCTGCTCCCTTGCATCTGTACAATATGCTGGAGCGGGGAGCCTCAGTAATCTGCATAATAAGGAGAGGTCTTATCTCAGTCTAGTTAATAATCACAAGCAATTGATACACTTCATTCCCTCACTCCTGACTGATAAAAAAGCAGAAGAATTTTGCTATGTTTTCTGTATCCTTAAAATAGGCAGGGGTCATGGCGTAATGCCAATCTGTTGATTTTGCCTGGAGGTACAGATTTAGTTTGCACTCAATTTCATCTTTTCATGAATACCATAATTACAGCACTATGGTCTTGAGCTATCATACTGCTTCTCCTGTCTTTGCTCCCTTATAGACTTTTTAGCCTGTGTAGCAATACTGTAACTCAAATCAGAATTGGTTGTGTGACTCAAAGTGTCTGATAAACACACAGCTTGTGTACTGTTTATAAGAGTCACAACTTATAAGCAATACTCTCACAGTGGCGAGAAGCTTAACCCTGTAAAACACAAAAAAGTAATAGAAAATTTAACCTCCTGCCTGAAATGCCCGAAAGACACCACCACCTCTGTGTCTGTGGCCATAACACAACTGAGAAAAACATATAACAGTGAAAATTAGCCCACATTTGACATAGCTTTGAATTTGATCATTTTTTAATTACAACAAAGAGCCGATTTGACATGAAAAGTTCTTGATTCACCTGTTTGTCTTTAATACATGTTCACAGTCTGAGTGTGCAGTCTATTCATTGAATAAGATTTTTGTGTTGTTCATATATGACATTGAAAATTCCTCCATGCAATTTAAAAATACCTCAGGGTTTTGAGAATCAGTGTGTTATTATTTTCTTAAACCAACCCCTATTTATTAGACTTGGTAATGGCTCCTAAGCAGCCACTAAATTGATTGGATAGAAAGTATACAATAATATTGATCAACAAAGTCTCCCTTTGGTGTTCTCTTGTTAAGTATGCTCATTAAATCAAGGCTCTTTAATACTCTGCTGTGTGAAAGTGAATACAGTTTAATTTTTCATCTTCTTGGTGTGGTAACAATTTCAATCAGAAGGAATTTTAATATATGGTGGAGTAATTTTGTAGAGTTTTTTTTTTTAATAATCTTCAACTCTAATTAAGTTACATACATATAGTGGCAATATGAATGAATAGAATTTATTATTCAGGAACATATAGTGTGCATTACAGCCAACAACTTCCCATGGTTCTTGATCCTCCTAATTAAGCATGCATGATGATTCTCTCCCAGCTGCTAGGCTGCTGAAATGCACCAGGCAGGTGTATTGAGCCCCCCAGTGAGGCCCGTGAATGAGAACAGGATACATACAAGTGCAGGTGTGACATGTTAGGAGGAGTCCGGGTGCTTATTGAGTTATCAGAGGCAGCCACTGTATGTTTGATTTATCATCTGGGGTTTAGCATTGTGATATCATAGCAGCTATATATATCAGAAAACAAAATGTTGAGAAAATTACCCGCTGGCACGCTGCAGTTGTGATACATCTAACACACTGTTGGATGCAGTGTAGCTGCACTGAAATCTCATGAAAAAGTGACATATAGGGCATACTGAGCTTGTGTAGTGACAATGTTCACTAAATCATAAATGAAAAGCCTTTAGCCAAGTGAAAAATTAACCTTGAATTCACACTTTAATAATTATTATTTGTTACTGATTTAGTTTTTCTGCACATAAAGTAGACTCCAGGACCGTTTGTGCAAGGGCACAGGCATTATTGTGCATTAAGACCATTTATATTATATTTAGATGTAAATTACATCCATTAGAAATAGTTTGCAGGTGCTCATGATGCACTGTGTGGGTCAATGACTCTTACTGTACCTCCGAATTCTTGAGAGCCTTGAACTCACAATGAGCCAACCAGTCTCCGTGACCACATAAATGGTGCCCAGATTTATGGGAAGGTTTTTATCTTAAACTCAGGCACCATCTGATGAACAAGCACTCTTTGCTTGAGGCTAAAAAAATACTCTTTGAGGTTCTTATTTACAATGCTGTAAAGGATCCATTTGAGGTTCAGTTCTGAGGCATGCACTGCACCTCTGTGTCTGGTCATTCGTAAGCTCAAAATTTGGACTCAGATCCATGGCTTAGGAGCTTGAGCATTTCTAAGCGAACAAATGTGCAAATTATGCTCGGTTTTTATACAAACCTAATGGCTGAAGAGAAATACAATTTTCAGAGATGTAAAAAGGCTCTTAGATTTAACAAAATCCTCTCCAATTCCCTTTGATTGAAGCTAAAACTGAGGCAGCGTGTAGCCAATCTAATATTCCTGGCTTTTTAAAAGGGAACTCATTGGGGTATTGGTCCAGTGCATGGACTCCTAAGAGATCTGATTAAAGAGAAATCCTTCAATATTGTACACACACCTTCTCCATATTAAATCTAATGCACATTGCAAATGCCTAAATTTGTCTAACACCGGCCTCCTTGCTAAGGAGAGAATACGCTTCCAGTGAAGATGCTCAAAAATACAAATTGTACTATTAACACCTTTACATTTTTACCATCATGTTGCCATATTATGCATCTTTTGGTCAACCTTATAATATCTGACAGTTGTTAAGCTAATAGGCAGTTTGACAGGATGCAACTAAATATTGTTGCACATGAAGAGGGACATTTTTTATAAGAAAAATTCAAGCCATGATGACTGAGTGATATTTTTAATGGACCATATTTAATAGAGGTTATGTACATTGCCACACCAACCAATACTTGAGTTAAATATCATTTTACCCATTTTGCAGCACTTACATTATTTATCTCTGAAGTATAAACTAATTAGGTAGTGAAGTGTATTAGGCCAAGGTTGAGTTTCAAGCTTTAAACTACTGCAAAATAAATTCAAGTTATGAGCAGACTAGAAAAGATGAACAAGCAAATTCTCCATTGTGGACATGTACAGAAGCATGTGTTTACAAGTTCTTGGTGCATGACAGAAGTTATGTAGCTTGGATATTAACCAGTGAATTAACTGCTAATGATAGCATCTATTTTCATGACTGAAAAAAAAAAATCGCAGATGATTTACCTCATAAGGAGTGCTAAGAGACACAGAAGATCATCAGATCTAATCAGTCTTCATAAATAATATTTTATGTTTCATTCCACTGACAATAAACACTTTTTACAGCAAAGACCCGGGTATGCTGCCTAAACTGTTTTGCAACTGCATTATGTTGCAACACTGAATGGCAAAAGTTCAAGTGCTTTTAGGATTAGCCTAAATTTATCACATTCTAATTTTGAAGTCTGTACATCTGACTCCACTTACAACCCTTAACAGAAGCATCTCAAAACCTTTTAAGATACATTTATCCTCTTATCATATGTCACTACTATAGCTTGCTGTTTAACTTTACGTAAGTGAAGTTCAAAACCAGAGGACAAACAGTTAATTGTGGTTAGTTTTTTTTTTAAAGGTTTATAAAATGTTTCTATTGTTCAGAGTTTGAATCCATCTATTCCTAGGCCTTGTTTTTTATGTGATGTTTATGGTGTTGTAAGAAGGCCATGACTTTGTTGGGTCATATTCTGACACATTAATTGGACTGAAGCTTTTTCATCACAGCTGTTGAGAAATTAAGAGGAAATTGAAAGCCCCTGATGTCTTGTAATTACGTTTTAATATTGTGTTGCTTCACTTATGGAGCAGCAGTGCTCTCTGATAAATGGGCAGTAAAATAAATAATAAAGCAACTACCATTCAAAAAACTCAAGAGAGAAACATCTCCCTTTACATGAAACGTTAATTTTGTGCCAGTTACAGATGAATAACGATTTTATTACAGATGTTTTTTTATACATTTCTATATATTTTATATATGATTCAGTAGTACTAACAATAGAATTACATGCTAATGCTGGTGTGACCACAATCAACTATTAGTACAATAAACTACATGGTTTGGGCAGTGTAGCAGCATGCTTAGCACAGGAAATGTTCCGCCCCGCGTGTTTCAAGCCATGTTTTGGGGGGTGGGCTGAATTCAAAACAACTGCTGTCCCTGATATCAGCTGGTTAATCCTGTCCTTTTAGTGGCTTTATTGGTTCATTCAAGAGGGTCTGTTGACATTCCCCCTGCCCTGTTAAAAGGCGACTGCATCTCAAGTGAAATCTGGAGTGTTCTTTACACAGGCGGGGAGCCCCATGTGGCTCCAGCCTCCCAGTGGGCCTGTGATTTTCCTGCTTTAAGTGTCTACTGTCAACACTAATTTGTCCCACTTCTCCTCCACCCCTCTGGAGGGGGGACACTCTCCTAAAGTTTTAATAAAAGATCAGCTATAACTCCCTGTTTTCAGGGGCGAGACAAGAGATTTAAAAGCCACAGAGGCAATAAGATGCCAGGTAATGATTACAAGGCTTGAACAGAAGCAGTTACCAATACCACATACTGTTTTACACAGAACACTGCAATTGTGGACTACGGCTAAAGTCTGTCTCTGTTATAACAGTCAATGACAGACCGGAGGTGTAATCTCAGCCTTCACTTATTGGGTGAAGCTGTTTTTTAAATAAAGCTTTTAAGCTTATGGCACTATAAATGACATGAAAAAGAAGTTAAAATGGGTTAACGTGTTATGTTTTTTCTAGTATTACTACACAACAGTATGTGATACCAGATGTTCAGGAGAATGATTTTTTTTCTTGTAATGTGTTAAAATCTTTATGAGAAACAACCCATTTTTAGATCACTTGTAGTGATGGTAGAAACCAATTTCAAACTGATGTTTGTGTAAAAGCTATCCTTGAAATTTTCACTGTTTAATTTGTGACTACATGTGTTTGTTGCCACAGCTTGTGTACATGCAAACTAAAAGTGCGTTGTAAAACCCTTTGTGCATTTTTATTTGTCCATTTTCCTCAGGATTAATGAAAGCAACATGATTGCAAATAATAGTTTCTGACATGTTTTGCTTGAATACCATTTCAGTCAATGGCTCCATTTCATTTATCTGCCTTTCATGTCTAAAGGCAAGTCAATGAAAAAGTAATTTCTCTCCATCCATTTAACCAAATTCCCATCTACCTGAATGATAGCTCCCTGGGAAAGAAGTCAGGAGACTTTCTTTTTAATTATACCTGACTTGTTTACATAGTGCTTTGTTCAATCGATTGGATGTGAACATACAAATCTCATATGGGTTTTGTTATTGAGGAAGCTTAATACAATTTCACTTCTAAGGTAGGCAAGAGCCATGTAGGAAATTGTTCAATATCTCAAGGCGCAATTTTCAGTGCATTGTTTTGTCGTGCAGCATATTGTAGGGTTATGGTAATGTAATATGCATAATTCATATACCTAGACCCCCCTCTCATTTTGATTCTGCTGTCCTGTCTGTTCATCTGAAGCTGAATTAATGCTACATTGTCCATTAGGTGGCCATAACACAGGGCAATACTGTCACACACTGTGGTTCAACTGAAATTCCCTTGAGGCGGATGGTATTCTTTATTTTTCAATATTTGTATACGGGGTATACAAGAATTGCTTTGCAAAACACCACAATTCCTATTTCGGGTCAATCCTGTTACGTTTTAGACTGTTGCTGAGACAATAATTTTGCATTGTAATTGGAAATGGTATTTTTGCTGGGAACTGAATGTATTGTCTTTGTATCATTGAGAGGTAGAAATTTGCTTTTGTACTGTGTTTTAGCTTGTACTATTCTCAGGTGGATCAGTGGCTGTGAGAGCACAAAGAGAGAGCGCAAGATGTGGCTTGTTATCCTCTCCAGGGTTCACTTAGAGAGCCCCAGACTGCTGCAGTTGTGACCTTCATAAGGCACTACCTCCCTGCTGGGAACACACACATAGACACACACTCACACACAAACACAATGAGCACATCTACTCCACAGCCAGCACTCATTGGGTCATGATGGGGCTAAGCAGCCCCATTAAAGCATGCTCATCTAGGCCGGGCTCACGTGCACAAAGCGTAGAGATGGATTTTAGCCAAGAAGCTTTGGGCCTGTGCTTTCTAACTTCACGATCAAAATGTACTGTAGTTAAATCTGCAGGAAGGGGTGTCACATTCCTGAGTTACAGTAAATTAATGTTTTCTTTTTTGAATGCAATATCTGTGTCATTTTTTTCCTCAGTATACCGTCCTTGTGATGTTCCAGGCTGAACTTGGTGTATTGCAAATCCATTTTTTGGACATCCTGTGGTCAGTTTAATGATCATTATGTGCCTCAGTTGGAAAAACAAGGGAATAAGGTGAATCAATTATTGATTTTGCAACGTGACTTGATTCATGGGTAGTGCTGTGATAAATGGCCATCTTATTGAGCTTGAGGGTAACTTATAAAATTAATTTGTATGTTGTGAGAGAAAACTCTTATAGGCCTTTTGGCTTTGCTTTTAGTGTTTCCGTAGTTGACCAGTCTTATGCTTTGTTTATTTTTGTGCATTGATTCTGCACACAGGCTAAGCTATAGGCTACGCAAGTGGCCAACAATGTTGTGAGCAATTCTATTTGTTTCATGCTATATATTGTATTTGTATGTATATGTCACGCTGCAGTTACACTGCCAAACTGCAAGGTAGTGGTAGTGGGGTTTCCATACCATTGTTGTTGGTTCGAGGCCCGGCTCCTCCATTCACATGTCGAAGTGTCCGTGGGCAAGACACTGAACCCCACTGAACTTACTTGCTCCCGGTGAGTGTTGAATAGCTGCATATTAGCTCCCTCATCTGTGTGTGATTGTGAGTGTAAATAAGATGCAGTGTAAAGCGCTTTGAGTACCAATAGGTGGAAAACCACTGTATAAGTGCAGACCATTTACTGTTTAAAAACACTGGTGACTAAAACTTAGATAATGTTGAGTTGGAGCTAACAGATGTTGAACAACAATTAATTTTACGGAAATTAATACAAGCCAGGAAGGAGAACAGACAACAGAGGACATGGTGCGTATGATCTAAACCAAAAATGGTCACAGCAGACTGTTCACAGTTTTTGTTGCTGCGACCCATAGTTACATGAAGAGGTTCACATGGAGGCTGTCTGGAGAGGGCCTATGGCAATTTAGCACCTATATGAGACCTACAGAATAGATTTCATGCTCAAGTATAAATGAAGCTTGAATAACCCATAACATCGTTTAGTGCACTCTGCTCAGGAGAACATACTGTGTTAGCTAATGAATACAGATTAGACAGGAGAATACAGTGTAACCATAAGAAAAAATTCAGATGTTTGCTACTGCTCCTGCAGCTGTGCCTTCCAAAATCTTTTGAGATCCTGAATTTAAATCCCCAACCACCAAATCTCCCAATGTTTTTCCCTATTTTATTTAATTAGTCAGATGAGGTACAGAATTACCTTTCTCAGTGTGGTACTGTAGGTAGCTTCTGTGCCAGCCCTGTAAGAACATGGGCATGTACAATATCAAGCAGAGGATCTGTCTTTGATTCTGGCTGATGGGAGGGCGAGCTACACCTAAATGTACTGAAGCAAAGAAATAATGGTATACTGCACTGCTTGTGAAAAGCAATAGGAAAACGGAGGGGGGTTCACATTAAAAGTGTATCTCTAGGTAGCTGACATGACGCGACTAGTCAGACATAAGTAATGACAGACGGAAACTATCATGAGGTCTGTGAAGCATCTACGTGCTGCCATTATTTTCTGTCTAACCTTGTATTGCCAGTGGCTCACCAGCTCTGGAGATCATCTAACAAGCAGACTAATGATGCTGCCAGGCCTAACACCAGTCACAAGGATTTGCATTAGTTTATATCAGCTAAATAGATTTTTATTTCAGTCATAGGTGACTTTACTAGCTCAGTATAGAACTGTGTAGCTCAGTTGGTAAGGCAGCCATCCACAGACCACAGGGTCAGTGGTTCGATCCGCTGGCTATATGTCAAAGTGTCTCTGGGCAAGACACTGAACCCCTAACAGCCCATTCCCATCCCCCATACCCCATTCCCATGCCGGTCCAAGCCCGGCCTGGGAAGGGTTGCGTCAGGAACTCAAAATGCGGACAATGATCCGCTGTGGCGACCCTGAATTCACTTGATAAGCCGAAAGGACAAACCAAAAAAATTCAATAAATAAAAAATAGTTATCTATCCTACACAGTAACTTTTACATGTATTTATCATCAATTAAACTAATACTTAATAATTCTTATGAAATATGCTTTTCACATTACATGTTTTTAAAGGTTTTTGTATCCTGTTTTGTAGGAACTGTTTGTGTGGTTTTTTTATGTCCTATGCATGTTTGCCAAACTACTGTTGATGAGGAAAATAGGTGTAATTTTTCTCTTTAAGTGGCTATGTCACATTTTGAGTGAGAGTAAAATTATGATATACAAGAGGACTAAAAGTTAATATCAATTCATTCAATGACCTTGTGTGTCTATAGTGTGGCTCTTTAATTATATTGTGTTCATATGACATACAGTTGCTTTGCTACCTGTATATCTAATTTAAATAAGGTACCATGACGGGTACACTTGAGAAAGATGGGCCCCATTCTAAAATGTTTATTTTTGCATTGCATTGCAAGGGATGAGCAGAGTTTAATTGCTTTCTGGTTGTATTACCTTTATAGTGATTAGGTCACTCATTCCTTAGTTTCACCAATAAGCACATAATCATATTTCATGCAGATGAGATATGTTGCACTTAAGTGATATGGGAAATTATTAAAATTTCTTATTTATTGTTGTCACCACTTTCTTAATAGAGAACAATAACAATGCACAACAAAAGCCAATTCTGATATATAATTAAAATCATCTTTGGGGACATGTTTTTCTCTGCACACCAGATTTGAAACTTTAAAAATGCCATGGTAATGTATTTGCATAATTTAACAATGAGTCCCACTCAACAAATGTATTAGTCTAGATTCTGAAAACACCATGGCAAAGCAACTTGCATACTATAATTGGCATCTTGTGGTTTGCTTTCCTGAGGAGAAAGTGAATTTTATATGCTTTTATAATAAATAGCATATTTAAGCACCCAGGAAATCACTGCAAGACATCCATCCTACACCGTTTCATTTATTCTAGTGTGTTTAATTGAAGCTAGGAAACTACATGCAATTTGTGTCTGAACAGTGTCTAATGTCTGAGACTGGTTATTAGATATTAAATTGATGCATAATTCAGGCAATTAAGAAAGTAATCACACAAAGTAATGTAATGGAAGTTAATTATTACTGCATAAGCAAACAGTTCATCAATGCTAGTTAACGCTGTGACTGCATCCCTAATATGCTCACCAAGCAGGGAAATTTCTCTCTCTCAATGTTTTGATGTGCTGATTAAATATTAGAGGCAGAGGCAGATTAGTAAAGAAAGGAAGCAGAGCCATCTCACCTCTGTTGTTCCTGAGAGACAGAGTTCATGGTGATATTTGCAGCAGGGGGTGGGAGGGTGGCTCTGTATGTCTGTCTGTCAATCATCTATCTATCTATCTATCTATCTATCTATCTATCTATCTATCTATCTATCTATCTATCTATCTATCTATCTATCTATCTATCTATCTATCTATCTATCTATCTATCTATCTATCTATCTATCTATCTATCTATCTATCTATCTATCTATCTATCTATCTATCTATCTATCTATCTATCTATCTATCTATCTATCTATCTATCTATCTATCTATCTATCTATCTATCTCTGTATATCTCTGACCTCTAACCTGACAGCCTCAGAAGCATACAATATAATACACTATAACTTTGTGAACTATTTCTCTTATTCTTCAAAAACGAGCTCAATGACAACACACCTTCTTTGTCAGAAGTTTCAAAAACCCCAAATCACAAAAAACCAAAAATTGGGCAGCCAGACTCTCTCTCTCTTTCTCTCTCTTTTGAAGACATCCGATAAAACAAGACCTTCCTGCCTCGGGTTGTTTTCCTGAGTAAACATGCGTGTCACAGTTGACCTTTCCCGGGGTCAGGCTGCTTTTATATTGGCTGACATGTTTTCAACTTAATAGAACTGTTTAGCAGAGATCCCCTGGGCCCCTATATTTACTAGGCTGCAATGAGTTGCATCTGTCTGGGTAAATCAAGAGGACAGACATAGTAACAGAGAAATATAGACATTTAGCCACACAGGTTTTTTATATAGGCACATGCAGACACACAAACATGCAGACGTGTGCAGGTTTGCAGCATGCACACATGCAGAGAGTCTTCCAGTTTTCAGCCTTTACTATGTAAGCTCTTGTCATGTTCTTAATATACAATATATAGCATATTGTATTTGTTTTAGCTCACTAGAATTAATTAATGTGTAACATGTTGTGATATAATAGTATATTGTCAAGGATTGTCAGAGATATTGCAGCATGCGTTCCAGTGTTCCTCTTTGTCTTGTTTTATAAGCAGTTTCTGAGGTGTATTGATTTATCTTTGTTCAGCCATTGTACAACATCCTATAATGCTGGTCATTTTGTTAGACTGATTTTAAGCCCCTGTCTGGTAATCAGGGATAATTGTCAATTATCACAAGGAACCATCAGATCAATTACTGCAAAATCAATGCAGCCACTTGGCTTGTACTGCCTCATCTCTTCCAGCAGTACTACCACCTGGAGTGGTGAAGCAGCCTGTAAATGTAAAAATGCATGTTAAACAGCCAAAATAATGCGGTTTTAGTTTGTTGTTTTGTGTTACTAGAGAATCATCGCAGTGTAGGGTTTTAGACTCATGTTTCTGAAATATTGAAGCACCAGATGCGCCTCTTGTTGTTGTTATTTTATCCCATCTAATGGAGATAAAACTATTGTTACTTTTTAAACCGAAGGCTGTGAAATGTATCTTTTCCTTTTTATGAGTGACCTGGAGAGAGCCTCTATTCCTGTTGGCTGGGATGACTTTTGTGATGAAAGTTAATGTCGTGGAGTCCTGATGTCCTTATTTTCCTCTCAGAGTCAAGATTCCACTTTCACCTCATGAAGGAAAGATGCCATCCGCTGAATGGCTTCCTTCGTGTATGGAAACAAATGTGCTGCTCTAATGGAATAGCCCGGTCAGCAGCCTAATGTATTATCTCCTCCTCAATGTATTTATTTACACCCAACTACTCTACAAATTGTCTTGTCATCCTAATGGGTAAGGATTAATCTGTTGTCATATAGGCTAAGGTGAATAAAAGAGATTGACTTTTTACAAACTTTGGTTGTGGCTCTATCAGGCAAGTTAACGCTTTAAAGTGCCTGATTTGAAATCCTAAAATGAGATTGGTTTAATTTTTTTGAATCTGAGTTTCATTTAATCCTAATAGGATATTGTTAAATTATAATTAACACAAGTGGAACAATTGCCCTATATGGACTGAAATACTTTTGTTATAACCAAGTGTCTTGTTCAAGGACAACCCTTATGTTTTGCCAGGGAGGAAGGACAAGCTAGATCAAGACAAATGGTAAGGTCATCATTAAATCTATTGTTGTATCTGTAAAGTTTAATACAGAGTATATTGTGTGTACGTATTAGATATTGAATCCTTGTTTAAGACGGCTACCAGAATCATGTTGTCCATATCAATGTACGTCAACTGTGCTATAATCATTTTCAGTGAATCTAGCAGAGATTGTCATTTGCCCAGTGTCCAAACTGCTCATATTTCATCCCCACCTGAAAGAGGCTGCCATTGAATATAATCACATACACACCTACTGCGTCAGACCGAGAGAAAACAGAGTGTGCACTTTGTGTACAGCTATTTATATCAATAAGTCCCGTGCTGAGAGGCACAAAATGAGCGTTTAAGCTGCCGGGCCCAGAGAGCTCAGTAGCAGGTGGGCAGGCTGCTTTGAGGTGCCTGGGCGGAGGGGGTATTAACTCTTTTACTGGTGTTGCCCATCTCACTGTGCGTCCATGGCTCTAGGAAGGGAGTAGGTTTGGGAGGGAGTAGGACAGCTGGAGCAGCAGGCATTGGTGAGACAGAGAAAGATCCTCCTTTCACTGTCGGGGCCTCCGCAGGTCAGTGCTTCTACCCAAAGGGATGGCGGAGCGAAACGCCATCAATTCACAAACAAAGGAGCCACTTCAACCGCCACAAAGGAAACATATGTGATAGAGCTGACTCCCGAGCTGCAGCTCACTTTAACATGTCAGCCTCTCCTAATTAGCTTTGTTAACTCCCTCTGCTGTCTGCCCAACTGAGGCCTCTACTAGTCACATGCGGGCTTTGTGTTTACAAGGGCAAGTGCTTGGACTCACTCCCAAAACAGACCATTTTCTTTTGACTGATATGTTGGTTTGCTTAATGTTTCAAACTTAATGTTTCAATGTGTTATTTGGATTTGAAGACCACCACTTAAACATTTCTGTTGTTATAGATGGAGTTCTTTGATGTAATATTTATACATGAAGATTTCTGTAGTGCAAACAACCAAAACCTTACACACAAATTTAAGGTTATGCAGCAGAGCATCACATTGGCTTTTCTACTTAGTGTACATGTCTAAGATGGCTTGTGTTGGGTGAAAACAGCCGCTGCTCAATCTTTATCGGGTTGTTTTAAAATCATTACTGGTGAGACTACAGACTGTGGTCTGCCATGCTTTTCATGTTGCAGTCCACACTGAGCCTCATGTGACCCCTGCTGCTTACCCACTGGCAGTGCAATTTAACCAGGCTGATGACATGCAGCATGACATCCCTCTGAAAAGTGTCCTGCTTGCATTCTCACTGGGGAAGGGGGTTTGTCTGGGGGGATGTGTGATCTGCAGAATACCTTACTGGGTTGTTAAGGTAGGAATGAACTAAACTTGAAACTGAACATCCTTAACTGCAGGAAGTGTTCTGTATACACACACAGTACTTCATGCTGTGAATGAATCTTATTATCATAAGTCAACCTAGGTTAGAATTAATTCATAACTAGATGTCTCTGGCCTGAACTCTAGGTGGGTCTGACAACTGATATGGCTAAAATATTTATAGTCCTCTCAATGTTTACAATTTGCTCCACTCTGTTTACCTCCCAACAGTGATAGAAAAATAGTGCACAGAGAGCCTTGAAATTTTCATACACAGATTCATGTACACTACGATGCAGTGAGTGTTTTCCATTGGACTAATATTTAACTAAAACTTGTGAAATTCAGCTTCTGGTCTTGCTGGCTGCCAGACAGTCCAGCACTTGAGAAGCACTCGGCCCAGAGCTGTGTGACTGAGTGTCATGATCCCAAGATCTCTGCTTTCTCTCCTCCTCTGACAGGAGATTTTGAAATTCTTGGGTTAAAAGTTCTCTGAGATTATATCTCAGAAGACTTTTGTGATGATAGTTCATGACAGGTATTGCTTCAAGTGGGTGAAGAAATCCTGCTGAATGTCTTCTCTGCACTGAACTTCAATGAAACATCGAGGAATTATTTTTTCTGCACCCTGTGATTGGATTTGTGGATTGATTAAAATTGAGTTATTTTTAAATGCATTTCCAAACTGTATTCAATAAAATCTACAATCTCATTACAGTATCAATAAATGTCAGGCAATTCAAGATATATTTGCCTTTTTGAAATAATGATTGCCTAGCTCTATTGGGATGACGTTTAATTATCCTGCTGCATTCAGGAGTAAAGTGTGTGACTATGATCCTTTTTACACTGATTGTGCTTGTCTTATCCTAAATAATGTAAATGCTGCTGTAGTGTATATGCAGGACATGATACAACAATGAACCAATTATAGGTACAAACAAACCTAATATCTGTATAGGAAAACAAAAACTCTTAAATAGTATATTTTTAATAGCAGATCACTTTGAGCTAGGTGTTCCTGCAGTCCACCCGTTTTTAAAAGTTAGAATAAGAATATTTACCAAGCAAATGTGTATCAAAATATGGCATTATTCCATGATAGGTGAAGCATACATACTTTGACATGCCTCAGCAACTCAATGTATTCTGCGCACTCACTGTCAGCCATGACAGCAGACTTCTTTTTGTTCTTTTTCTCCTCTTTTCTGAACACTTAGAATAAAAATCACAAGTACCATTGTGGAAGAATACCAAGGTAACAGTCTGGAGATGTCTGGCCAAAAGGGATTTGTCCCTCTAGGTACAAGGTAGGGAGTGGTATGCCCTGCTATTTTGCATTTCTGAATTGCTTAGCTGCCCAAGCATGCTTTATGTGGGGCAGGCTGTTGAAGTGTGTCATAGCATCATATGACCGCTGTACGGGAGGTTTGCTGTTGGACTTTACCCAACAAATATGGATTATGTTAAAGTGGGCTGTGAATTGACGAGGATATGCTAATAAGTCCCAGATGGGTATGTGAGAAGCGGACGGCAGGGACATGCAGACAGTATATGGCAGAGGCAGTGTTTGGCAGGTCCATCATTCCATCATTAAAGGCCACATTATTACTTACAACAAGGCTTGCATGACAATTGCTGGAATAAATGCAGTCCCTCTGAGAGTAGCCTGTTGTGTCCTTCAGTTTCTTTTTGCTTTTCCCTTTTTTTGTTTTTTTGTTTTCTTCATCCTTGCAAATCTGTTCTCAGCTGCTGATACTGTGGATCTCAGTGCTGTGTAAGTGGGTTTGTGCTTACCTTGTTCAGACATCAATAAGAAATGCTATTACTAGCTGAGGTAATTTATTAATATAATGAGATTCTTTTGCTTTAATTGATAACCGATCGGGGTTGATGAGACATTATGCACTTGTGGATACAGTATTTTGTTGCATTTTTCCTAAGTTGAACTGAAGCACCTGTATATTTGTTTTAGAGAGGCAGGATTCCTCTGGAGCTATTATTCTGTTGTACCACTGGGCTACCAATGAGCTGTCCCTTCTGCATTATTATTGAACTAAGGTATTAGGTTTTCAGCTGCACAAGCAGAAAGATAATGGTGGCTTATGTGTAAGTGTGCATGTGGGACAGCCTTTGTCCTTTTGATATAAACAGCCATATAAATGACAGGATTAAAAAAACAGCTAAATGATGGGAACCCGCAAATGCAGTTTCACCTTTGATATCACATGGTCTCAATATTTAATGATAGTCAACACTTTGCAGAGTGAATAAAACATTTATTTCATAAATTAGTTTCTTCTCAAACATAAACATTTACAGTCTTTTATGTTATAAACTGATACACAGTTTTTTTCACCAGCCTATCTTATCTGCAATGGCTTATCCTTTTTTTAGGGTCATGGTGGGGCTGGAGTCTATTCCAGCTATCATAGGGGGAGAGTTGGGGTACACGCTACAGACAGACAACCATTCACATCTAAGTGATAAACTCAAGCAAGCATGGGGAGAACATGAAAAAATTACACAGAAAGGCCACAGATGCCCAGGGATGCAAACCCACAACCTTCTAGTTGTGAAGTAGCAGCGCTAAAAACTCCACCACTGTGCTGCCCTTCACTAGTCCATTTTAGGATACTTTGTACACTAAATGAATAATTGTTTAGATATTCTGAAGATGTATTATTATAAAAACAAGTATTAATTGTAGCTCTACCATCATGTGTGTTTTGTTTGTTTGTACTTTGTCAAACTATAGTACAGCGATTTCTTTATTGATCTGACGATTTTTACGCATCACAAGCCTGTGTAGAGATGTACTTTGGTGTGGAGCAAATTACTACTGACACCACATCCAAGCACATCAAGGATTATCATCACAAAAATGACAGAATTAAACATGTCAAGACTGGCTTTGAACGTATCTCTGGAGACATAGCTGGGTAGGTCGAGAATGACGGGATGGGGAGGGGTGTAAACATTTGTTATAGACTTCTACATGCTGTATTTGCTTGGGGCATTGTTAGCACATTGCCTCCAGCCCAGGATTTAGGCAGGCCCCCAGCAGATGCAGACTTCCCTGTATATACATACACAGGGGCATGCTCCCTAACTACTACCACCCCACACCCTGGAAGGGGAAGAATAGATGCCCTGGGGCAATTCTGCTAGTGTGGATCAGTTCAGATGAGGCACATTAAGTGGCTAGTGATAAATTTGGCATGGCAATTGCAAACACCATCGCTTTTGTCTGTAATTAATTCCAGTGGTGCCTGAGGCCTTCCCTCTGTTGCTACTGGTGTGGGCCAGCAGTGCTTTCCTAACGAGGGCACATTACAGCCAGGATTATAGCTCAGATAAAGGTGCTCTTAAAGGGAGGTTAGTGAGATGTATTTCTCTTGCTGTTTATGTTGTCATTTTTAGATAATCTAATACAGAGACAAAAACAAAACACTAAACTATAGCCAGACCTGAGGCTTATCTAATTTAACAGTTCAGCTTATATACAGTAAAGTTCATACACAGACCTGAGCATTTTTAAAAAGTCTTGCAGTGATTATATTTACTGTTACCATCAATAATCTTCAGAGGCAAACAAATACAGTAAAGTAAACTTTGCTGAGTCTTATAAGGAATTGTAAGTAATAATCAAAGTTTTACAGTACTGGTTTAGAAATTTAGTAAAGGGAATTATCTTAGTGGCTGAAATGATGAATTGGCACTAAGCAGTGGAAATTATGAGCCCACAGATTGCACCTTTAATATTTGGTCCAATGGGTACTACAACTCAGTTATTCCTATTCAGTGGTAATGTGGAGGCATTAATTAACGGCTTGTACTTCTGAGTAGTTTTATTACTGCTAATGTCCCTCATTAAGTGAAATATAGTTACTCAAGGACATAAAAGAATCCCTCAGCAGCATCATTAATCTTGATTTCACTTGTGAGAGTACTTGAATATCTTTTGTGGCTCTTGCTCAAGCTAGGCTAGTGTTTACCATCTCCTCTGTTGCCTCCAACAGTGTGAAGCTGAACACACCACCAATCTGTGTCATTACTCTGTCATTGCATCAAATCACATGATTAGCTTCATGGGGCAGTGGAGGGGGCCTGCTTGGTGCAGCTGGTCGTTGCAGTCCCCGGGTAATGGTCCGGTGGCACTGTGATGGAGGGTTGTGTGCTGTCCTCCATGCAGGGCCAAGGATGCACCATCATTCAGCCTGCCGGAGATGGCCTCAGGGTGAATCGTGTACTTTACTGCTCAGCCCTTTCGCTTATGTTACTGTGTATCACTGTAGCTTCTTCCAAGAAAATACTGCTTATTCGTAATAGTTCTTTTTGGGCACATTCTATCATAAATTTAGGAAGTAACTCGTTGGAAATAAGCTACACTGTAAATCATTTGCTTTATGCCAAGCTTGAATCTGTCCTATTTCTGTGTAGAAATGCATAGTCTTTACATTTGATGTTAAAAAAAAATTACTAAACCATTAAATGGCATAAGGAGTAGCCTATGCAGGAGTACCTAACAGGGCAGGGTGCCTCTGTAGAAGGCCAGTCGGACAGTTTGTCGATGCAGCCTTTTATAATGCAAAGGCTTATAATTATCTCACGGTTGCTCGTTTCACACTGACATATCGCTTTCCTAAATGTCAGTAGCAACAGCCATAGTACTTCTCCCGGCTCAGGAGAGTTCTCTCTGCACCCTGTACACAGCCATGATGATGGCAGTGCTTTAGCCCTGAACGTGTAGCCCCCCGCCGGGGAATAGCGGTTCAGGCATCACCGATCGTTGACCTGGCTATTGTTGTTTGTGATACTTACTGGTAAACTTTTGCAATCAATACAACATCAGCCAGCAGAGCCCCTGGGAATGAAAACCTGAAACAGCGCACTTAATCTTGGAGCCGGCCCCTGCTCCCTGCTCTGCCGCTAAACTAGGTAGTTGGCCTACTTGATGCGGCATTATTGCCGCAGAGGTCAGATCTGAGCTGTCTTGCACAGCGCCTGATGAATGGCTGTTTTTGATAAAGCGCCTCTCCCATCCAACAAGAGACATTTAATAATGATAGACCATAACTGCACACAAAAAAATCCTTGTAGAAGAAAGAAAAAAAAATCCCTCCTGCCAGCCTTTCCCCATCTCAGACAGTGAACAGCTAGCAATACTCAGTGCACTTCTTGGTGTTCATACAAAAGCAACCATAGCACTGTCAAATTTACAATCACTGCTCAGTGTAATTTCCAGACATATAGACACAGGTAAGCAAGAAAGTTTCATTTATTATTCAAAAAACATTATTAAATACAAATTTAATCTAATAAAAAAAATTTCTAAAAGAGTGAAATCGTGCATAACACATTGCATAGATTTATATCTACACTGATATTAAACCACACTTATTTAGGCAATATTTTATTAATTCATGTGGGAATGCTGAGCTGCAGCACAGGGGGAGTCTATATGCCGTTTTACACTGCAAAGTATTTACAACATCGACAATGTTAAATGGTTGCATTATGTCCACAGTAATGCAATTTAGCTGCTACTAAGACTGCAGAATCCTCCTCTCAACACCTATCACTGGAGGAGGGCATAGGATAATTGAATGACTTTTAAACTGTGGATGATCATTTAACTAGCTCAATAGTCAAGGCAACACCCTGCAATTTTGCAATCTGCCATTGTGATGACCAATCAAATCAACATTTATTTAGTTTAAGTGACTAAATAAAATGCACACCTCTTTTAATGAGTATAGTTATGAAAGTATACAGTGAAATTAAATGCCATTCTCCAGAAAACAAAGCCCAAAGTGTGGTGACAGTTTTGACATAGACAATGCCTTTAGTGACAGGAATAACAAATTAATTGGAACATAACACATTCTCTCTAAAGGTGAGGTAAACACACCTGACTGTATTATTTTTCACCATCAGTTAAATCTCAATTGAATCTAAAAATAAACCCCAAGACATTGAACAGTTTAATGGATTTTGACGTCTCTGCATTATGCTGTCACTCCAGTATAAATGAATCATAACTTTGCTGTGCACCAAGGAATTACCATGCATTTTGAGAAAATGCATTGTGCGCCAAGCTGTGAATTATGATGCGAGATCAAAATAAATGTGTAATGACTTTGGAGATGCCCAGAATAATTTATTGGGTGGAGATAGTTCCATATTGAAACGAGAGCCTAAGTGGGATACAGAAGCTCTTTGCACTGACACTGCCATGAATGTGTTTGAATTCTGAAATGTCAGCGTTAGATAGGCAAAGAATCCAGCCTGTTTACTGAAGCTCGGTAAATGAGGGCTTCATTTGGGATGCAGCAGTATTCAATTATATGGTTATTTATTGATCAGAAACAATACATGTCTGTCTGCAGCATGTAAAGATGAATTCGGAGGATAAAAAGAAAGTGTCAGGGAAACTGGCCGATGAAGGATTGCATTTGATCTGGTTGGGAATTCAAGAATGGAGACAGAATACCCTAGTGTTGAAAATGGGCCAGAAGTGTATTTGCAATTAAAGTTTTCCACAACGAACTGTCAAGTGGGATTTAAAATGAGAAGGAAAAAGTAAAGCAGTTATAAAAAAGGGGCAAACAAACAATGGGGGGAAAGTTTCTATAGTAATTTAGAAAAAAAAATCACATTTCACTCACGCATGTATAGTTAATAAAATTATCTTAAACATGTATAACAACAGAATATTTTTCCTATTAACAGAACTATTGATAAAATGGTATTTACATGTAGTGCTCTGCTTGTTTTGCTATTAACATTTTAGACGGACACACAGTTTAACCGTGTTCCTATAGACCTGAAACATGTTTTGTATTTGTTTGTTTATTAACAGAAAATAAATGTGAAATGATTTTAATAATCAGTTAATTGTTTAGGTTTTAAACAAGAATACAATTCTTGTATCAGCTTGACTTTAAGAAGAATGTTCACATTTTCTGTGTTTTGTTGTAACCTGAACATCTGGGTTATGGATTGTAGGCTGGACTAAACTAATGCAGTAAAATCTTGGCCCTCAAGAAATTATAAACCAAATTATTCATCACATATTAAAAAAAAAGTGAAGAGCAAATTAATCAGTCACAATTTACGTAGTGACAATAATAACACCCCAATTAATAAAACTGTTTTACCTTGCTTGTGATGGTCACATTTGACTGTCTTTGCCACTGGACTGTCCCAGAGCATTTTGTAGAATAAAGTGTGAAACTTTACATTTCCTGCCCCTCTGTTAGCTCATTTACAGGGCTCAGCTGAAGTGTGCTGGGGTGTGTGATGCACCAGCGCACTCACTTTACATCCCCACTGTAAACACTGTCTATTATATTATTCACAACAATGTCCTCCAGAGAGATGGATCCCGGTGAGGCCCCTCTGAATATGGAACACCAGCTATTGTGCTTACCTGCTGCCCCATATCAGCGTGGCCCACAGTGGCCCTTAGATGGTTCTCGTTCAGATCTCTTTAGCTGGGCTGGAGGGTAATCCCTGGGCAGCCGGGGCTTCTCTGTTGTCTCCTGGTTGTTTTCTGTGTAGTTCATAAATTATAGATGGGCCATGTCGAGGGCCATCATGCTGCCTGATCCCTGTCTGTGCTGACAGCTGTATGATGCGCACTGAGTGCAGCAGATTGGGAGCTCAGAGTTTCATCAATAAATATCACTCTGACCCTCACACTTGGCCTCGTGTCAGCGGTCAAGGTAATGGCTTTTTATTATCGTGAAGGGCAGCCCAGCGTGGGGTAGTCTTAAGGTTGCTCGTCCATCTCAGGTCTGGAGACGCAAAGACAGACAGAGGGGGAGAGAAAGAGAGAGACGAGGGGAGTAGCTGGCCTGAAGTTTAAATGGACTGGGCTGTTATTATGTGAAGCCTGAGGATGAGTGTGGATGTATTGTGAGTTTGACAGTGAACAGCAGGAAGCTTTTGTGTGGTGCTGCAGAAGAAGGAGTGATTTTCATGGAGACATTATTGGATTAAATTAACTTTATTAACCAGCTGTGATGAATTCTATTGAGCTCACTGCTTCACATAAATTGTTTGAGTGTGAAAGTGCATGGCTATCTCTGTTGTTGTGGGTTTGTATTCGATTTGAAGCCTGATCTGTCTGTGTGTATGTGTCTGTGTTAGTTGATGGTTAGCTCTAACTGCTTGGCTCATAGATGACAGGGCTTGAAATGCCATGATTGTGTACTGAAGGCTCAGGCAGCTGTACATGCTGCATGATGTCTTCAGAATACAGCTTTTTAGACAAAACACTATAGAACAGAAGAGCATTTTGTCTAAAGTTCATTCATCAAAAAGCTGCATATTTTGAAAAGGGTAAAAGCCCCACACAACCCTGTCAGGGAAGCACAAAGGCTAGATACTATAGATTACTTTAATCCCCTGCCAGATATAAAAAGGATAATTACATATTTGTGGTGGAGGCTGTGTGGTGAAAAAATCAATACAGCCTTTTTTGTATGACACTTCATTAGTGTGAAAAAATCTTGGAGCTGAGAAGAACTGCGCTGCAATTAAATGGTTCTGCTACCTTAGACTTTGTAATGGCTCTATATTATTATCCAGTTTATTTGAAATAGTGGTTGCACTTGTGGAGTAATTGGAAACCATTGATTATGTACTTTTATGTCTACACTCTTGCACATCATTATGGAGAGAAGCAATAGTTAGTTAGCCTCTCTAATGAAGCACTAATTGCACTAAGTAGGTTAAGATGTTAGTCAAACTGCACTCAACTGAAATCACAGCACAAAGACTTCCAATTAATCTGCATACTCTGACTAGATGTTGTTGTGGACTGCATATCTTGCAGATTTAATTTGCTTTGTAGCTGATCCTGTAAATATGAATTGTGTTTGTATCAACCCATTGGCAACAAAAGAAATTGATTGGAAAGTAGGGAAATAAGGGGGCGGGGGAAAGCAAATCTAAGCTGATGGAATATAAAGTGGCCACTTTCCTGCTATTTTCAAAAGGAGGACCATTTGTAATGCAGGTTTCTTCCTGATAATGTCAGCGATGTAACACTCCCTGGTAATTGTACAGGAATGTCTGTTAACTCATACCCTGTGTTAACATTTATTTAAAGATATGAGGACTGTGCACTTAGTTTAGCCCTTGACATAACTCCAGTGTGTCCAGTTGTAATGTATATAGTACAATATGGAAATTGAGATAAAATCATTTATGTCTTTTTATCAGACAGTGCAGCAAAGAGTCACAGTACAGCAAGGATAGTGAAAGAGAACAGAGAGGGGTGACATGAAACACAGGCCCCACTGTAAATTAGACCTGAAACGTTACAATGCACATGGTATATCCTTTAGTAGTTCACTGAACAAAGAGAAAATAATAATTTAAATAAAAATAATAACCATTTACATCCATAACCTCCCATTTCTTGTGAAACATCTGTGATGACTACTCATTGTATACTTTAACCATTATCTTATTGTGCCTACAATTGCAATATATTGCTTGTGTTTTTAATTTCAAATGGAATCTTGCTTATGTTAAATTGTTGACTTACCTTCAAATAGTCAGACTTTTTTAAATCGAATAGTTTAAAATTCAGACAATATGGTGAACTAGCATCTTGCTAAATATCACTTAAAGGAAATACAGTACTGTATATTCCTATTGATTTCTTCATGTGAAAACCCAATTATGTTTACGGGGTGTACTGAGAAGTAAATAAAGCATACATTCAGCTCAATGCTGCATTTCTTGTTAGCAAAAATGTGATGGATGTCCATTTGTGCAAATGAAATGCCCTGTCTAGATATTAGTATAGACAAGATCATTTCATTTATTAGTCTTCAACCGTGTCTCTACAGAGCTGATGGTATCGGTGGGGGGGTCCATATGGACTGCCCGCACACTGTCCCCCATCATGGCCCTCTGTGGACAAAGTGATGCTGACAGTACACTCCGTGCAATCAGTCAGCTCGCCACCCACCACTATGTGCTATCCAAGATGTGGTGAGCAGGGTCTGTGCTGGTTACAGCTTAAACCCAGCAGCAGCAGGAGGACTTGCTGCCTTTGATCTTTTTTCTTTCAAAGGGCTCAAATGCTCTCACTATTGTACGCTTGAGAGACACTTCAGCCTTCACTACCCAGGAAGAAAAAAAATGTAAAAGTGCTGTTCGCTTGTTACAGATATAGAGCGTTTCAAATGCAAAATAAAAGAATAGATAACATAAAATTTAACTGTCTTGTTGATGATGTATCACAAGTAACAACTGTTGAGCATGTTGGGCGGAGCAGCTTGGTGTAAACTGGTGTAATAAATGTGGGGTGGAGACCTATATCAGGACCTCTTATTAACAGAAGCTTGTTCTTGGTGGGATCTTAAGAAATCTCCTGGCTTTATATGGCTGTCTGGGGAGAGGGTCAAACCCTGTAAGCTGTCATTGCACATGAAAGGATTAATGTCATCTTATAAGAAGGGGGAAAAGCCGTCTTATAGTTATTTATTCTGTTTCATTCACATTCTCCTGGCTCTGTAAAAGAAAAAGGCTAATGTCTGGTCTAATTTGTAGCCCTTTAAATTCCAGACAGAGATTCTTTACATATCTCTGGAGCTCATGGCTCCTCACGGTGCAGCCCCTCTCCTCCTCTCCTTCTGGGATTCCTCTTAAACCCAACCAATTTACTATCTGAAGCAAAGTGAAGATTTACATGAGTTTGTACTTGAATGGCTCCAACTCTAGCTTCATGCACTAAACACTCCCACTGTAATTACCATTCATGGATCCTGCTCTCTGTTACCTCGCTCTCTCTCCTCTGCACCTAGGCCAATTGAAGGGGAGAGAAAAGGAAAATACTTATTCCCCAATGCTGATTCTTAGTGCTCCTTGTTCAGGATCTGTAATTGGATCTGTGTTTTCGACTCCCTGCTAATAAGCAGCTTACTTTGGCTCCCTCTAGACTTGACCCACCACATTTTTGTTTTATGAATTTTACAAGGGAATTTTAATAGATGCTTTAGGCTATGCAAAACATAGGCTGAAGTGGAGGCATAATGTGAGAGCCTTGACACGGCCTACGCCTGAGTGGCTGCTTATCATTGTGGACAGGTCTCATAACTTTCATTAAGATTGATGCAGGACTAAAGGGAATGCAAGAGAAGAGGGACATGAGAGAATATTAACCTGTGCTCCTGTAACTAACTATAATTGTTTTGCATTCGGTCTCTCCTCAGGCAGTCGCCCTCATTATCTTTACCCGTACATGACGGCACAGCTGATTTTAGTAGCTGGGCTTGTTAGAGGAGATTGGAGGTCAGGGCAAACTGTAATGTGCCTTTGGTTATTTTTATGGTAGAATCCGACGGCCGGGGGCTGAAGTGGTGTATCACTGTATTTTACAAACATAACAACTCATTTCATTTTACATCCGTGTAATTGTTTCCAAAGTTCACTGCTCTAGACTGTTGAAAGTGGTTGTTTTAAAGCCAAGATTTTTTTCTCCAAGTTTGTCTGTTGAGTATTTTTTTTTGTAAATGTTTTTCTGTATTTGTCTTGTTCCCATGAAATGTATTTGAATGTTAAAATACATCATCTTTTATGCTCCTCTTTTAAAACAAGAGCTGGCCAGATACTGATGTGGATTTTCATGTCCATGGTCTTCATCTTCCTCTCTAATGTAGAGTCTGCTGTTAGAGCAGTGCTCATTTAAAAATGGCAGGATGACAGTGTCTCCCATACTGGGTCACCGAAATGGGAAGGATGAAAAAATTTAAAGACAAGTGCTGACCCGTAGCCTACCCACAGCTTTTTCAATCATTAAAATACTTCCAGAAACCATGGATGATTCCATAATTCATTACAGGTTATAGTATCTAAGTGATTTTTATCATGCCTGTCTACATCTCTACATTAAGCTTGTTCGTTTGTCTTGAAAAGGAGCAGAAATTAAAGAACATTCTTAACATTTCTCTAGATGAATGAGACAGGTGCAGTCATAGAGGTGAATATTCAGTGAAGATGAATCGTTCCTCGAAGGGGAACTAACTAAGACACTCTTTTGGGTATAGGAACACTAATGACCAACACAATCACCTATCTTGACATGAATACCAAAGATAACAAGGAGAGGTGGGAATAGGTGTTCACTTTCTCTTTTCCTGTACTTCTCTCTCTATGGGAATCTACCAAGCACGCTTTACTTTATCACAAAGCTAACGTGGCATAGAACTTTTAAAACCCGCCTCAGCTTTTGTATCCAATTCCATCACCCCCCCCCCCCCCCCCCCCTCTCTCTCTCTCATGCTCTCTCTCTCCCTATCTCCCTCTCTTTCCTCTGGTTGGTAATTCTCCCATCTGGAGGATGTTTGAGAGAAACAAAGAAACAATAAGAGGAAGTTGGGAGAGGGGGTGTCAGGCTGTCAGTAATCTGACAGCTATGGTAACTACCCTCTAATCCAGACGGCTCCAGCCACGCTCTGGCCTGACACCCGCGCCTCTGACTGACAGCTGAAGACCGGGCACATTCCACAGGCAGAAGTGACATCCAGTCTATTAAGGCAGACAAGCACAAAGCAGAGATTTGCCCTGACTGCCTGGTATTGAAGCCTACTATGGGGGTGATTGGAGAGGTCCTGGAGAAGGTGTCAGACTCAAGCTCAGATGATAACCATATTGTAATGATGCTGCTGGACAATGAAGTGCCATGATTGCCCATGCTGACAGCGGAAGTTTATGTCTGGATATCCCCCCGCCTGCATTCGCAGGCAGCTCACAACACACACACAGTCTCCAGGTCCCAACTGCCAGTCAAAATCCTGGCCGCAAACGGGTGCACTTCTTATTCCAGCACAAGAGCGCACCAAACAGTGATCTCTAATGGACTGACCCGAGGCATGCTGCGCTGACAGGGAGAGCAGTATAATTGTTGTTTATCTTCTCATCTCTCTGAGCATAAAGAGACTTCTCAGTGATCATTTGTTGCTACAGAACAGTCTAGAATCCTCCACTTAGTTTCTTTATCAGCAAAACACTCCCGGAGAAAGCCATACATGATTGCTTTTAGAGGCTTTTGCAATGGCAGAAAAGTATGTAATTGGTTTCACTTAAGGTTAATTATCTGCACTGGCAGGTCACATTGTTGTAGCCCATTCATTAGAATACACATTCAACACACAGAGCAAATGAGATGAGCTGGCACTGCTTTATTGTAGGTTTGTTTTAAAAGAGTCTCAAAACCAAGCCAAACCTTAATGATACTCTCAACAGTCTATATAATAGAACAAGTTTACATAAATTAGACCACATAGCTGCAGTGGCATCAGACATCAGGCTACACTGTTTGTATTTGGATACTTTGGCTAATTAGCAGTTCTGAAAAAGTGGTCTCAAAATTCACACTCTGCTTTGAATTCGGTTCTGAGTCTGTACTGCATACATAAAACATTTTCCCCTCGTTTCCTATATCAAATGCCCATGGTTTTAACTTTATTTTTGTATGAAGGCTGATGGTTTAAGACATAGATGATTTGATCCCCTCTGCTTGCAGTGTAGTTTGCAATGCCAGTGCATGGTAGGAGATTTAAAACAGAAAAAAGATGAGCTAGAATAGGGATTTTCCTGTGAATGCTTCAAGTATGAAGTAAATCCCTCAAATAGCCATGCCCTAACATTTCTACAATAGAAATTAAATTAACTTTGTGAAAGACATGTGTGCTGTATCTTCTCCCCCCTAGCACAACATTCACATAAGTCTAAGAGATTTTGGTCCCAGGCGAGTTCACCAAAGGTGGCATTTCCCGTCTCCTTTTCAGCCAAAGCCGGGTCGTCTTCCATCTTACTTAGTTTGTCTTGATGGAGACTCAGGGTGCATGCCTTGCTAAGTGACAGGGAGTTAAGTATACATTCACACAACCCTTGGCTGCTGGTTAAGTTGACAGAGAGGTTCTGCAACCAGTCGGTCAACATTTAAAGTCCAATCAGACCAATGATGCATAATAGGGCTGTGTCAGGATTTCATCTACAATCTTTTAAAGTATTTATCATTTAATAACATTTAAGATTTTTTTCATGTTTCTTTTCTTTTTCATTTTTTTTTTTACAAATTTGAGACAGCACCAGTAAAATGGGATATTCTCTTCACCATATACTGCATTTATGCATCCTTCTATAGTTATGGTTATCCAGACTTAATTCTTAAATGTAAGCATTAAAATCAACATAAGGAGAAGAATCAGTGAAAACATGTATTTGTTGCTCATTTTCTTTGCTCTTTGCTCTCAGCCATAATGAGACAGATAATTGCGGATATTTTTTATTCAATGGGTAGTTAATTGGTTGCCACCAGTGTCCCAGGAAAGGTTAAATTTATGGTTGCATGTCACCAATTACACTCCCAGCTGGCTTTGTTCATCTGGAAATATTTATGGCAAAAAGTCAATGTTTTGGTGACAAATGACAGGTTGTACATGAACACATTGCAGCCACATGTTGTATTTTCTCACAGCATTTCATAGTCTGGGCTATGCATAATCTTTTCTTTTTGAGCGTAGAATCAATGTATGCATAATCAAATTCCTATTGACAGCACTCATATCATTCTCCCTGTGGCAGAAAAGAAGATCTTGAAGTGGGGAAGGATGAATGCATTAACATCCTTTCAGTCAGTCTAGCAGATAACAAAGCTTCTTGCCTCAGTGTTAACACTGCAGATTAGGTCAAGTTTTTACCCCTCTGAGTTTCTCTCCTGTAAATGACGAGTTTTGATGTGAAACAAGCAACGTGTCAAGGCAAGTTGAAAGATGTAGGCATTTTCTGCCATGTCACAATGACAGGCCGCTGAATATTTGGGCCATTAGGGGCTTATTAGTGAATAAATGACCAGATGGTTCAGTGATGCACGGAGATGGACAGAACTGGATGCTACTAATCAGCAGTGTCTGTAGCTCGGTGTCAAATCACACGACATGGTAACCCATGGCAACGGAATAAAAGTTAACATTAGCAAGTCAATTTGAGATCTGGGTGCTGTAAACAGGGTTTCAAATAGCTCTGCTTTGCTTGTTTGAAAAAGAAGAATGTCTGTGTTTCGGGAGAGCAACTTCAATTTGAAACAGATGTGTGGTTTTCTATTTGCACATCTACATTTCTATATTTTGTCCTATTCAGTGAGGTTTTTGGTGATCTTTGGATAGAAATTGCATTATTTCAAATACATGTTATTACCTTTGTTTTCCAGTGATCTACAAAAGTTAACAGTAAAGTAATAGTCATTTTATTCAGGGCTGAATTTTTAAGTGGTTGAGAATAGGATGGCTTAAAAAACTTTACTATTCACATTTAAAACACAAAGACAGTAGGATATCTCACACTTATTTATTTCAACAACACCTCACCGTTATGTTTGTCGATATATTCATTCAGTTTCTACTTTTGAGGTGCTTTGATTAGTTTGATTCTGAGATGCCCCACCATCTTCTTTACAGGAGGTAACCAACAAATTTGAAAACGGCCATGTTTGTGCTTCAGTATAATTGGTGATGGGTTGTTTTGTGACAGATGTGAAAAAAAAAAAGAACTAGTGTGGGCTGCATTACACAAAACACAATACAAGATGCTCCATGTTGGGGCTGCATATGAATGTGTGTGTAAACATGCGGGGTCTCTTTAATTGTATGGTTTTCTTCCAGACCCACAGCTGACACAAACAGGCAGCCTGTTTAATGGATGAGAAGAGCCGTTTGAAGACGGTCTGTCACTTCTGATTGCTTTGCCTCTGTTCTACAGCATAATTGATCACTTGTCTACTAATACCCCTCCATTTAACTCGAGTTCTGGCTGTCATTAACTTAAATGGATAATTTATAAATTAAGGATATAAGGAAAATGTGGAGAGAGCTAACAAAGCCCATTATTCACCTATTTGGTTAATTGAATAGATGTAAGAATTTCTGGGCATACAGTTGAAGGTTACACCTTTGTAGTAGTAGCTCAATATACTCTCATGTTTTACATAAAAAAGCTGTAGCTCTCATAAATACAACAAAATTACTTCTATTGTCAGTGAGTGTGATTAAACTTCACTCAGGCTTTGTGCAGACTAAGCACTTTGACTTATTGATGTATTATAATTGTGATATTTCTCGATAAACATATTAATTTGAATAATTTATGCACACATACTAGAGCTACTCTATTATACTGTACCTCTGAACAGCACCAGGGCAATAAAGCATAAATATTGTGAGCTTTATGTATGGGTTGAAACAGTGGGATTCCATGTTATTATATTACCCCCCTATTACATTAAGTGGGAGTGCATTGTTATTATTTGTCATCATATGCTAATTACACATCATTAATGTTAGACCTTAATGGCCTCAAGAGTGGGTAATAGGCTGTAAGGCTGAGCTGGCTGCTTGTAGAGAATCTGAGTCTGGGGGGAGAGAAAACATGCTAATGAAGCTGAGACCTTTTATCTTTGCAGATTAAAAGGGAAAGGATCACAACCCTCAAAATAAGCGTTTTGACATCTGTAATTGGAAGAGACAACAAGCTTTTGTTCTATTATAGGGAGCAGGCGGCATCAGGCTGGGTGTATAAATCTCTCCAGTGAGCTTTACTCCCTCAGTACCTTCAGTCAGTTAGCCAAATGAAATCTCACTGCTACTTTCATGCTTTTAGCAGCACTTAGACAGAAGATGGAGTGCTGCTGCTTCCAAACCAGTATGGAGTCTGTGATCTGGGTGCATACATGTGTGAGCATGGTAGCTTAGCCTTTTCAAATTAATGGATGGCCTTGGATGCTGAATAGAAACACAGAACAATGACCCTGCCAATTATTGGGGGAATACTAAGGAACTATGTTAGCAATTTCTGTGCTGTTGTGCAGAGAACAAAAGTTAGACTTTTTATTTGATCCCAACATCTGTTTACTTCACTGCAATGATGTTGGCAAAATAATGCCAAAGCACACAGGTCACATAGTGAGACCCATGTTGTGGTGAGCTGTAGAATAAGGACTGAGTGTGCGCATCTGGCCCTCTCCAGTGGGCCTGGCGCAGAGCTGGGGCAAACAGCAAAGTGACAGCTGGTCCAGCATGGCTCCATGTTTGACCCCAAGCACCATGTGTAGTCTGCCACTGAATAGGGCGGCCAGCACTCCATATCCTGAAGACATGTATGCCATCCTGAACACCTGGTGGGAGAGAGCCAACCTGAGAGCCTAAGGTCTAGTTGTGCTTACACCAGGGTTAGGAATAGTGTTGAGGTGTGTGAGTCTAGATTTCAGTGTCTGTGACCCTCTCAGCCCCTGACACTTCAGCGACCCAAAAAGACTCAGAAAACAGGGGGCACGATGACTGCACATTTGCTCTTTCTGTGAGGTTCAAATCTAGAGGTCCTGTCATCACAAAACAGCTCAGCTAGAGGCCATAGGTTTAATGACCTACATTTATCCCTATAGAACAATATGTATGGCATCATCATGCTTACTTTGCTTGCCCTCTACCAACTGTATCTTTATGTTGTAACAGCTCTACACACTGCTCATGTGAATATTCAAACGCCTGAGTCTGATTTACTAAGACAAACACAGCTGGAAAGAAATCTTGACTTTGATAGTCTCAATGACTTCCCTCCTTGTAGCTGTTTGTGATAAATGTTTTATGCATGAGTGCAAAAAATGTTGATCTGGGAAATGTATGGAATTTGTCTCCATTATGCATGTTTATTATAATCACAGTATGATTATGCGATAACAATGTAGCAATGGTTAGACAATAAGCCTCCTCGATAACACACAAAAACCTAAGAGATTAAATGATAGTGTGTGATAGTCACATAACCTTGGGTTTTTGTTTTTTCACAAAAATGAACTCGCTCCCACAACTAGGGCTTTTAAAATTATTAAACAGCGCAATGGCAGAAGAACAGAAATAATCTTAAAAATAATGGTGCTAAAATGTCAGTTTGTTTAATTATTGCTAGTTATCACAATTACCTTCTCTTTGACTTTAGCATGTATGTAATAAGAATGTTCCGAAGTGCCTCTGAGAAATGTGAAAGGTCAGATGTCAGTTTTAATATAACTAGAGCACCTCTAATGAAACACTGTTGCAATATGTGTTGAATACGAATGCATTAATTTCTTAAATGTCTTTCATATTTGCAGGCGCCTCAGCCTTTTTAACTGAGATAATTTGACAGCAGCCCCCTGCTTTCCTCTGACAGCTCTGAGGAGCTGGGGCTCAGCACCTGCGTCCACCCAAGCATTAAACCTCAGATCCTGAACTCTCCTCACAAATGAACTGTCAGATCATTACTGTGCGTGATGCAATATAATCTGTCTCAGAATTAGCATTTGGTCCACACAGGCTTTTTCTACCATCTCTCTCTCTTCTGTACATCTAGCTCCCTCAGAAGGCACTGGTTTGAATATGCATCTCTTCACATTTCCATGAGGGACCCACAGGGAGTACAGGCAGAGAGCAGCTTTCAGCATTAGCATGTCAGGAGGGAAGGGTCCTTTTCGTTCAGGGTCCCACTGCAGATGCTCTACCTCACTTGTTCATTACAATTGCATTTCATCAGCTTGATGTCCACATGTCAATTGAGTGTGAAGATTTTGCACACAAAGGAGCCTCTGGGAAAAGGACTTTGCTGGCTAATCAGCTGATTATCATACCTCAAATGGGGCTGTAGGGCTCTGTTACAAACACCAGCCAGAGAGAACGAGCTGCAGGAGACAGTCAGTGATTAAACAAGCTCTCTTATATAGGCACATGGAGGAATGAAAAGTAAGCAAACAAAATTCTACCCAAGCAGAAAGCTGAAGAGAGAATTAGATTATTTATAGTTGTCATAGTTTTTACTATTAAAGCCTCGGGGCCATATTCACACAAACTTTAACTTTGCGTAAAGAACTATACCGTCCATGTCATTTATTTGAATAGGGAAAGTGCACTGAGGCAGTGAGGGCGGCATGGAAGGGTGATTGGCCAAAACAACTAAATGTTGTGGGGCAAAAGGTATCAGGTTCTGGTTCAAACTTTTTTTTATTCAAAGTAATGTCTACAGCAGCTATAACAGAAAGGAGATGCATAAATCAAAACAGGATTGTTGGACAAGTCTGATGTCACAAGCACACATAACTTCACTTGGAGATGTCAGTGACTTGATGTCATGTGTATTATGATGGAGACACCTACAATGGAATGATCTAGATGCCGTGCAGCCAAAGATATCAACCATTAGTTATGTGAGTACGTAAAAAATATACCCTTGAGTCTGTAATTTTCAATCTGGTTTTATTACTGGGCATTGGTTTCAGTGATGCTCTATTCCAAATGAACACACTGACTGTATCTGGAACCAGAAAACATGGACAAAGAGTTATGGGTTAATTTGGTTGTCTTGTCGTCTTATCTGTTGTTATATCTTACTTGGTGAAGAAAGATCTAAAACTGGCTAGTTGTCAGAGTCTGACGGTGACTTTGATTAGCTGTTAGGAGAAAGGACCAAACAGACAAGATAAACTCAAACAGGTTTTTTTCACAACCTGGCAATATCTGACTGGATCCACTGTTTGAGAAATGTTCGCCCACTACTGTGCAACATTTTTCTGCGACCTTGAGGGTGGGAACATAGATTTGAATTATCCCTCTGTACAAAGCCCCTGCTCTACAAGTAGCTTCCTGAATTGTGGAAAAAAGGTTGTCGGTGCTTGCTATGGTGGCAAAAATCTACCACTCCTAAGATAAGGCATGTCTTAGGTATTTGTTTAGTAAACTTTTATGAGAGAGGTTAGGAAAAGCCATGGACAAGGACTTGCCATTGAATATATCAAACCATCCCATAATCCCTATTAATGAACAGGAACTGCTGACCTCAACTGGGGATACTGTGAAGGGTGGATGAAACTTTGAGAAAACAGAGAACCTGATGGAGATGAGATTTATTCCAAGATCCTAAATGATACTGTTGGTTGGTGTTTGTTGACAAGCCTCTTTATTATCACAGATACTCAGTGGTGGCTTGAGGACTGTCTGATTGGGTGCCAGTTTGAAAGTTAATCCCACAGGTTCATGACTCAGTATTCATCTGTCTGAGTCAAGTCAATTAGGGAGGAGTCTATTTATGTGGGTCTTGAGTGTGACCTATACTCAAGTTACCAACTCAAATGCACTTCTCTGGCTCAGGATCAATGCTCGGTAGTACCATGTGTTGATGGAGTAACAGTAAAGGTCATTTCATACTTTGTGCAACTGTGTGTCTGTTACGCTATCCTTAGCACAATTTTGTAAACACCCCAGTTTGTAAGGGTTGGGAAAAACTCCCTGGCCATGTGTTCATAGTTGCAGTGCGCTAACTGTGCATGTGACAGAAAAGTAAACTAGATGCTTTTTTCATACATCTAAGGCATGTAATGTTTATTTCAACATCCTTGATACATATTTTCACTATCTTTACATGGTTTTATTTTCCAAAATGTTTTACTTCATATAGTCTCTGGGCTCCCTAAATGGGAAAGGCAGAGGAGTTCAGACATCTGGTCCAGAAACTCCTAAATATTCCTAAGATAGGTTGCAGGACATAGCTAAGAAAAATGAAATCGTTGCCTGAAAACAAAGTAATAGAAATTAGTTTTTGGTGTTAGTCTTGTTTTGTATATATCCATGGTGTCAGACCATAGGAATACTTTTCTTCACATTTTAAAGTTTTCCCACTTGATGTCCTGTGTTCTGAGTTAAAAGATGACACCTTAGTTGGACAAAAAGTTATTAAGAAAAGAAGCAGCACACTTTTTTTTTCAATTATATAAACAGAATTTCTCAAATATTTGTGCCAATGATTATCAATACACATAATACCAATAAATAGGCTTTACATACATTACATCCACCCGCAGACTGGTGAAATCACTTTTATTTTTGACTACCTTTGGTCTGTTCTTAATGAGTTTTGAAGCAATGGTATCAAACTATACCTGGTTGGAAAGCTCAGAACCTCAAGGTTCTAATGTGATAAATCATTTTAAGATAATTCAATTACAGCTAAATCCAATTTTTATCATTACAAGGGGGCATGGCATACACGGTAAAATGTAAATGTCTTAACTTCTTCACATCATTTGGAAATGTGATGCTTGATATCAGTATGTTCATTGGGTTTAAAGGGTCCTTTTTACTATATTTCTGCTGTTTAGCCATAACCTTGATATATTGAAATAATCTCTATTCATGCTGATGCTTCACTGATATCAGCCTTGAGTAGCCATCATATGAGTGTCTCTGTGACTCATAGGCCAGGTAGTGATTCAATAATTGGTATGTAGCCAGTAATCAGAGCAATAGATTGACGTGGACAACCTGACTACTAGCCTTTTTATGTGAGCTGTCAGTCAATCCTATACATTGTTTACAAATATGAGCATTTACTCTTCTAATCAAAAATTATATGTTACATGGTAACAAAGACCAGGGGCATAATCTTAATCCTGTAGAGCAGGAACTATTTAATTTTGACTATGCCAGGTGTTTGCTGAAGCTGACAGTAGCACATTTCATTTTGGCCTGTCATTGGATTAAATTGTGGAATCAACGTTAGTTAGCAACAGCTGATCTGAGCAGCTGTTTGACATTTTAAGTAGCATCAATGATGATCAGCACTGAACAGTCAGCATAATGTGAAGCTGCTCCATGAATGTTTTTTACACCAAGTTTTACTAACACAGATTATTTGTCGCACTGTGTAAATATGACACACAGGCTGTAGCTCAGTTGGTAAGGCAGTAGTCCATAGACCACAGGGTCAGTGGCTCAATCCCCAGTCCCCGCAAGACACTGAACCCCCATCAGCCCTTTCCCATCCCCAGCTGTGCAGTGCTGGTCCAAGCCTGGTTGAAGTTGGGGAGGGTTGCGTCGGGAAGGGCATCTGTTGTAAAAACTGTGCCAGATCAACATGCAGACAATGATCTGCTGTGGTGACCCTAAACCCATGGGATAAGTGGAAAGGACAAAAAAAAAATAAAAAACAGTGGCTGCAATTTTAGAGTACAGTAACATTTTAAAAACTATTTTCAATAGTAAAAAGTAGATATGGCGTGCCACAGATACAGCATCAGGGAAACACAAGCAAGAATGTTTTTCTCTGCAGGGCATGTGCAATTGGCAACAGCAGTACAGCAAGGGCAAATGAGCCTCCTACTAACCAGTGTACTTGGACTGTGGGTTGGACGTTTTGCTTTAGACAAATAATAGACATTTATATCAGTATCAAGGTCTTTTTAGGATCATCATTGATACGTAGTAATTGATCCAGTATGCTAATATCCAATATGCTAAATACAGTAAAACATTATTTTATTGTTGCTAAAAGTAACTGAAGTTGTATGATATTTTGCTGTATGTAGTTCTATGACATGTAATGGTTGCATAATTTATATTTATCCATGCCTAGTTGGTGTAGCTCATAGGCTAATCCATGAACATCATTTTCCTGACTTGAGCTCAGTGGGAATGCCTTTTGTTATAAGCTTTTTTAGTTTGAATGGAGATAGCCAACCGCACATAGTAGAAGTAAAGTCACAAGTGACCTGAAAGCCCAATTATAAATTAAGTCTGCAATCTGCATTGTTCTTGGAGCGAAAACGAATCAATGTGCTGAAGGCATATCCCCATCAGAAGACCTAATGATGTCTTTCTGGACCACAGCCTTGCACACTGCATAGTAATCTTCTGCTAATTAGGTTTATAATGCCTAGGCAGGCCTCCGCATCAGCACAATTCCACGGAGGACAGTGAAGTTATTTATTTATCTCACTGTGGCTCATTGTTATGGTGGTTATAATTAAAGTAAATTTATTTAGTTAGGAAAATGGTTCATTGGAATCACTGTTGTAGACTGCAACTGTGTTTTCAATCATGAGGTCAGATTAATTCATATGGGTTGTTTGTTATCAAAGTAAATGAAAAAAAAAGACAAACTTGTACTTCAGCTGTCATATTCTACTCTGCATAAATCATACGAGATAAGCAGCCAGTGACCTACTGGTAAATCATCTTACACATTTTAAAGGATTAATAACATACCCATTTTTCTAAATAATACTTTTAGGTCTGTAAAGTTTTTGAACACATAAAACATTACAGGCAGACAAAATAAGCAGATTTTTTATTGCTGTCAATTGAAATGTAGTGTGTCGTAGTAGTTTTAAGACCTGAACAATAAAATTCTTATTTGCTGTAAAGAACATGTAAAAAGCCCCTGACCAATAATTATATAACATTGAGAAAACAAACACCTCCTCACATTTAAAATCTTAAAATCATATTTCGTATTCTAACATATTTTATATTTTAAGAATTACCTTTAATTATTTATTATAATAGATTCATCAGCTTCTAGGTTCAATAGGTCTAGGCTGAATGTTAGAGGTGCTGAAAAAACCCAAACTAAACAGCTAAAAACTACTTGTGCAATCCAAATAGAAAGTGCTGTTTAGCATCTTTAAGAGTTGTTGTGCTTGTCTCAGGAGAACGTGAACACTGCAGATGAAACATTGCACTTTTTTCACAGTTAGTGCATAGGTTTGTAACACTAGTAATTTACAGTGGACACTGCAGTCAGTATGGCTGTAATCATCCAAAGCTTTGTCATGGCCTTTAGTGTTACTAGTTTTGACAGCTGATAACTAATAAATAAAGGTTTCTTCACTTGTGCCTTAAAGTGTTTTTATAAATTTACAATAACAAGTAAGTTAGATACATTATTTAGAAATCTAATTTCATTTCATTTAATTTCTAAAGGAGTGAAGTATAGTATTTTAGTTTTGCACAGTGTATGTGGATTTTACATATCACATCAGAAAGTGGGACTTTGAGCGAATGTGGCTTCTCCACATGAATGGCATCGAGCAACTACTATTTATAAATTAACCATATTTGAATTTAAGATTGCCGAGCTTCTATTCCCATCTGTTGCTGTTCAGGGATTAGTGATGTAAGGGACTTCTGTGTTGTTCATAATATATAATAACGCTACAGCTTGTGTACACCTAAATATTAACACCACAGCTATTAAAGTGTTCTTTACTACGCAACACTCAGCTCCCAGACTGAGTTTACCAAGCAGCTGCTTCTGAGGATGTTGTTTGGCTTCAGGTAGTGGGTTCCAAACGACCAACAAAAGCAGAGCAGCATGGGCGTCCCTTTGGAACCTACTACCTGTATCAAGAATCAGGTCCAGTATTATCTCATTTGGTCCACCAAATCATAAGATATCTAGGTGTCTTCCCTAATAGTTTTTTTTCTTCACAAAGCCTTTATGTAATTTTCTCCACACTGGATTTGAAGTAAGAACAGTTGGCTAAGTGGAAGCTGGTGATTTGGTGGCTGCACAACAGTTGCTCAAACTCATTGTAATTTACATTATTGAAAAGCCTTTCGTCATACAAGAGGTTTCTCTACCACTGAGATACACTGATGTGAAAAGTTCCCTTTTTCCTTTAGTGCACTTTGCATTGTTTTATGTTTCCTATCATATCAGCAGGAATTGCATGAGGGCTGAGACTGAAACTGACTTAAAAGAGTAAGGAGAGACAGCACAACTCTGTGTTAAAAAAAGGTGGCACATTGTACAAAATATAAATAAAAAGAGATAAAACTGATTAAAAAAACTAAACTAAAAAATATTTTAGCAATACCTAATGTTTCCAGTCTTTTATTGTCTCTGTCTCAACTTTGTTGAAATGTACTGTATGGCTGCTATAATAGTTTTTAAATTGTCATATATTCTTTTTAAGCAAGTTCAACTAAAGGTAGAGATGTTGTTTTATGTTTTTATGTTTAAAGTAAGCTTAGACATCAAAACTTGAATAAATTCTGACATTTTAACAGTCATCAGATAAATTATATATTTTGCTCAGGCAACTCTGAACTTTCTTTTTATGGCTTGGAACTTGCTTGGTCTTTGTCTTTTCTCTGAGAGGTTAGTAGCTGTCCACCTTTTTTCGCAAAGACTGTTAACTGACAAGCTTCGAGTATTTGGCAAGATGTTATCCAGCAGCAGAGCTCATCTACAGCCCTGACAGCCTGCAGCACCTGCCAAAGGATCTTCTTACCTTCGCTATCTGCTGTGAGTGAGCAATCCTCAACACTGAGGAACCGTTTCAGTCTCCCTCATGCTGGAATTTTTCAGCTTGTTCCTGTGTTTCCTTTCTCTTTGATTAGACAGAGAAAGGGGAAGAGATACTTTCATGGATAATGAGACACTGGACAGAGGTTTTATTTGTTTACCAAGCTAAGGTCTCCATTGGTTTGTTGGCAGATGTGCTGATGCTAAGGCTAGAGTGGGAAACACATTGCCATTATTTTGCTTTTGTAATCATTAAGTACAGGCTGCTACAGTAGATAACAGCATTTTCTTTCTATTGGGGAGGATAAGTAGAACATTAAGATTTACCTCTGCACTGCTAGGTGCTTGATTCAGCCTCAGGAGTAAGTTTTTTTTGAGTGATGCAACTGAGGAGGTAGATGAGAAGAACTTAATTTGCTCTCCTTTCTGCATCAACGCCTGCAAAGTTAAGGTCTTACGTCTAATGCAGTCGTGACCACGATAGATAATCCTGTATAAGTCAACAAAGCCAGCTTCAATGCATCTGAGATTAGTACATGTGCTCTATCTGGAACTTTAACAGTCGCAGGGATGGCCCTGGCCTTGACAAAAGGATAGCTGGACTTAAAAGTCTTGGGGAACCCAGGCAGTTCCTCACAAGAGTGTGCGCCATAATTAGAGCCATAATGGCATCTGAATGCAGTGCGGGTTAATGAAACTCTGTCTCTGTGAGGGAACCAGGGGCTTTTGGGTAAAGAAAACAGCAGGGTTCTGCCAGGAGCCCGATGATAGCAATTTGCAGAGTGAGTTATGTCCTATAACCTCGAAGCAGCAAGTACTTTAAGCATGTTTTGTTCTTAAATGGGGTATAGTTTTCCATTTCCCACCCATTAATATACATAGAACAGCTAATGAGGCTGAACCAAATAAGATAATAAGATTCTGAGGCAGCAGCACCACTGACTGCATTAATGGTGTATGACTTTGTGGTGAGACATTTTTCTCTGGATGCCTTTGGACATAAACACAAAATGGAAACCTAAAGAAAATGTGTTAAATGGCACATGGATGCAGTGAGGTTTTGACCTGCATTTTGCAGTTATTGCCCTGCTGAAATGCTTGAGAAAAAGGGAACCTTATTCACTGGCAGAACATTTTAACGAGTATTAAAACACTCATTTAACTGCCTAATTTTGTTTTACATTTTGATCTGTGCAAACTGTAAGAATAAATTAAATATGTCCTCATATGTTTAAACTTAGCAACTTCAAAATGTTATTTCCTCTTTAATCAGATTCTATCATTATAACCATTATGTTGGTTTTTGTGTCAATTTACCTACCTTTGAAGAAACACCTTTCATATCATATGCTACAGAATACAGAATAACTTTGTCAGTGTCAATATATACTTAGTATCCAAACTGGAAATGAAAAATTGATTTCTATCTCTTCAGCTTACCACATTGCACTTGAGCCTGCAGTGAGAGCAAATGTGGAGGTTGTCTGGAGGTTTATTGGCAGATTGTGGGATGTTATTAAACATAACTATAAATATAAAAAAGTGTAACGTCCTCCAGGAGGGAAAACCTATGATTTTTGCCCTCTTCCTGTCAGCAGTTTTCTTCCGCGGTGTATTAGCGTTGTCTCCTCTCAGTAAATAATGTGTCCTCATTCAGTCACAGTGAAGAGAAAGAGCATTTGACTACAATGGGCTATTATTGGCTATAATAGGGATGAAGCAGACTCTCAGGAGAGACTGGGAGACTTGTGAACTGGAAATGTCTGCTGTTCATCAAAGCATTTTACAGCCAACATTTTCTCTGCAAGAGCAGCATCACTGCCCCAAGATAACTTACACTGATGCCTCACTTCATTTACACAGTGCACTTTTGCTTCTCCTCGAACAGAAACTGCTGTGAGGTGTTGAAAAAAATAGACAACCAGACCACTACACTGCCCCCCCTGTATAGATCCATATATATGAGTGAACAGAAATCCCACTCCCTATACTCAAATTTCAAGCATCCATCTTTTTAAATGAGGATCCTCATCACTCTCTTCCGCTGACTAAAGCTTCCCCTTCTCCATTGGTTTGTACAACTTAACCCAGGAAGCTTCCTCATTTTTCACCTCTTTTTCTTGTTTTGTAGTGTGTCGCCCAGTAATTCAGCATGGCTCACTTCATCAGCCCTTTTTCTTTTTAACATTGTTCTTTCATCGCTGAGGCCTTTCTCTGTTTTCCCATTTTCTCTCCTAATTCAGCCACAACCATAAAACTACTCACCATTTCACCCTCTTTAGCCATCTCTCATCCCTCCCTGCATGTGAAGGATGACCCTCCCTTCTTTCCAGAAACCTCTCTCTTTCTGTCCTCCCTGCCTCCATACTGACCCACCTCTCTCCACCCCCCCTGGCTGGACCCCTCTCTCTGGTGCGGGGCCTGGCTGTCAGGCCTCTCCTGTGAGTGCGGCTGCTGTGATTTCCTCTGGGCCATCAGGTGGGCTGCTGCTAACTAGCCAAGCCTGAGACAGGGTGACCTCAAGCCTCAACATGATGGGTCTGAATCAACAATGTGTTCGCCTAAACAGGGAGGGAGAGACCAAACAACTTAGAGGGCTGTCTGCCAGTAAGTAAACCAACAATTCTGTGTCTCAAAGTTATCTACCTACAAAATCTTTTAGTCCAAGTAAGCATTTAATTCCTTTCCCGAAAAGTGCCTATTGGGTATAACTTATGGCTTTTTAATCTATACTAAACTGTTTTCGCTTGGGTTGTTTGCTGCAGTATTTGTCGCAGTGGTGCCTCGCAGTAGGTGTATTGTAAATCAACTGGGTGCTGCGTGAACTGTCATTATAGTGATCATTAACACTCGTGATAACATCAGCGGATGGCAGATACTTAATTATTGGATCGCTTCTTCTGTTTCACAGGCCCTTGTGTATTTTTCTTTTTCAGAACAATTTCTGATGTCTGAAAAATCCATATAAGCCTGTCTGATTAGAACAAGCTCGGTTTAATGAGTTTCTCCTGTGCTCCTATTTCAGATGGATATCATTAAGGGTGATCATACTATAGTATGAAAACTGAGGAGGACTTTGTACACAAGCCAAGGCTATCTCAATTGATTTTCCCTCTTAGTATTGAGTATTTAACAATTCTGTCAGAAGAAAAATGTCATTCTGCTTATCAAATATCAGAGTGATCAAATAAATATTTCTGTATATACTCCACTGTGCTGCGACTGAACAGAGCACTTGCCAGCTTTTAGGTAATAATCAAATTTAATGATGGCATTACTGAATAGCTGAGGGTTGCTGCAATCTCTCTTTTCTCTCCTGGGTCTTTCTCTGCTCCTCAAAATGTTTCAAACTTTTTCTCTTCCACAATTCCCTTGAGCTGGCCTCCCATCATATCTGAAATGCGCTTACAGCAGTGGCCGTCTTTTGCTTGAGAGCTCTTTGCCTTATGCTTCCATCAGAGAAGACTGAGTCTCACAGATGCACTGCTTAACAATGCCATCCCCTGCTCCCATCAGAGGGGGGAAGGTTGCGGAGCTGCGCCCCGCAGAATAAGGGGGGCAGGTCCCCTGTGATTGGCAAGAGCTGAACATCGATGCCAGCTTCCATCTGTCATGATAGCCTATCTCTGAACCTTCAATCTGTCAAAAGCTTGCTGCCTAGCTGAAGGCTCCAGGAGATTTGGCGTGCTAAACAGATTTGACAACAGGCATTATCACTGTGAGGGGCCCGGCGAAAAATGCCATCAACGTGTTAATTGTGGCTGGAGATGTAAACTGTCACTTCTCATCTCATTTAACACTTGCTTTGCCAATTTTTTCTCACCTCATTTTTCTTGCTTTAGAAAACATATGGAAATGTTTAGGCTGACCCTTCTTGAATCTGGGAATAACAATATGTGCTTTATGACTTGTGTAGTTTGTACCTAGAGTTCATCGGACCTCACATATGAGCACTGTGTTGTCACAGTGCACAGCTCTTAGTATAGATGAAAAATCAAGACAGTCTCTATCTGACTGTGATGAGTCATGCCATAACAAATTTTACTATGTCTAAGCTAAGTTAAGTTTAGATGGTTAAGTATTAAGTATTGCAACTTATGTTTCAGTTGCATTATCACCTGATCTCAAAATGCACTACCTCTAAAACACAGTTCTCTTTTCCCATTTCAGGAACAAATATGTAATCATTAACAGCTAATGTAATGTTGTATGTGTTATTAATTATGGCAATGTATGCAAACACTGGAAAAGTGTAAAGCTTAAAAACACATAAAGTTTATAATGTTTGATAAAGCTCAAATATGGCAAATCAATTTCGAAATAATTAAAAATGAATGAGAAAAAACATTTTTAAATAAACAAATTAATTGTTCTGTTTTATTTGACATAACAGCTCAAGCCAAAAAAAATAAGCTTCAGTCAAATTCAAAATTTTTATCCATCAAACATTTTTTTGTCTTTATGTTGCTTTTTCCTTTCAGTATGACAAGCAACTTCCTATTTTCGCTAATTGATTAAGCTCAATGAAAGCACCTTATTATTTGTGAGTTGTAGCGATCAGCCCTATTATTTGTGGGCTTTTCCCTGACAGGCTTTTAATGGTGATGGTTGGTTTAACCCCCAGGCCTTGCTAATAGGATTTAACAGCAGGTGACTGGTAACACAGACACACACACCCCTCTAACCCCTTCACCCCCAAGGGGAACAGACAATGCTACCTCAGTGAAAAAGGCAACAAACACTGCACTAATTCAGCATCGTCATTCTCTCCGAGCTGAACGTATCTGAACATACTGTGATAAGGCAAGGCTATAGTGCCAGTCCTGGCTCTCTCCCTTTGTTTTGAATCTTTGAAGTCAGGATGAATTTAGCAAAGCACATGTATGCAAAAGCCAATGCAAATAAAGCTGCGACAGACACTGTGCCATCTTGGAGATGACAGACGAAAACCAGATAAAAAGGCCATGGCCCCTATAGTCTGGTTGTCTCATGGCAGCGATGTTATTACAAGACACAAGGTTTGTAATGTCTTATGATGTAGATTTTTATGTTTACTTAATATTTTGTGGAAGTGGAAGTAATTTATATATTAGACAGGAGATGGAATTTACCGTATGACAAATTAACTATAAATAAATATGTTAAGGTGTAACTAACATGCTTCAATAGTACTTTTGTCATCACCTGAAAGCCATGAGGTGTTTTGGGTTTTTTCCAAAGAGCTTCCTGTGTGTGTATGTGTTACAGGGCTGTCAGAACTGCTAGTCTATCCAGGCGAGGCCTCTGTGTCATTATATTGCCCCTGTCCGTCAAAATCAGAGCTCCTACCCAATGCAGGACTATTCTCTCAGCTTTTATCACTTTACTTGGTGTCCATCCTTCCACTGTCTGTAGACAGCAGCAGAGGCCATCCATTTCTACCTCGACACTGATGGGAAAGAGGAACACAAGGAGCCTGGGTGGTAGCGGGGTTTGCTAAGGGGGAAAGTAACATGAGGAGACCAGCACCATGAGGAGCAAGGAGGGGATGGGTTTGTTATCCTGGTAATTAAGGACAGAGTGGCTTTCATGCCGGGCGTGTGGACAGGATGTGGCAAATTACTGGAGTCTTTGAGAGGAAAAGCTGCTACCTCTCTGCTCTGTCCATTCTCAGGGGAGCTCATCATCTTCTCTAACAGTCAGGATGGGATTTTGTACCCTCTATTCCCTCACCTTTTCCTTCCCTCTTTCTATCTGTCCATTCATTTCCTTTCACTTCCCCCTGTCACTTTTCTTTTGAATTTCATCTCAAAGTCTGAGGACACATGCAGCCTTAGAATTGTAGATGAGCACACTTTTGGTGGACTTTTGACTGAAACTGAAAACTATTGTCAGCAGTAAGATTTACACCAATGCCTTTGGTGGTTTCCGGTAACAAAGAAGGACAGAGAAACAGACAAACTGTAAATGGGATTTTATGTGCACATTTCACCTCTGTGAGATAACGCAAGTGACAGTCCACCAAATACCACTGAGACCACAAGAGAGGTGTTTTGCCTTCTTGGCATCACTGCATTATTGCTGGAAAAGAGAATATCATGGCTTCTTCTCTGTTGCATAGACATGTTTGCCTGGGATTCTTGAGATGTGGTACTCAGGTGGGGCTACAGAAGATAGTGGCCCTCACAACGACAGGCGGAAGCAGCAGCAGTAGTCGCATGGCAAGACAGCAAGAGAACACTCTGGGGTTTAAAAGTACCCAAAGCATCCTGGGTAATTAGCCATTACAGCGCTGTCACAGAGGGTTCTGCAGTCAATACAGAGATAATTTGGGCAATGGTGAATGACAGTGCTGTCCAGGCTTTTGGGATGATCAAGGACAGATCCAGCTGCACCAGGCATCTGTCAGGCCCATGAATCACTCCTCCAGCCAGCAGCTGGGTGAGTGGAGCAGAGAGAATCGCTGGAGAGGCATGTGCAGACACACAAATAAACATGTTCCCCCTCTCCCCTCACCACACCGGGAAATGGCTATTAAAGGTCTGCCGTTACAAAGCACCGAGTGGAAAAGGCTTGTTACCTTCAGTGGCAAATGAATGACATTGGGAATAAGGTGAAGAATAAAAGTCAGACCAAGGGGACATTTCTCGCAGTTATTTCAGCTGCGTAGCTAAAACCAACGAATGCATATATATATATATATATATATATATATATATATATATATATATATATATATATATATATATATATATATATATATACACACTCAAACATGTATACCCCTAACAATAGGAATTATTTATCTGGAAATGAAAAAAGCATCATAGAGTTTAAGCATTGATATCAACCAAACATTCATTTGAACAAAACATTTATCTTGTTTTTTTATTCTATACAACAAAACAAAACAGAGAATGTAATTGTGATTATGAAGTTGGACATCAAAATGAAATATTTTCAGCACAAAAGATGAAAATGCATAAGACCCTGTGGTGTCAATCGTTGAAATATTTATCTCCACCAAACATTAGTAAAGTCTTCTATGACTTAGTTGAACTGTAGCATCTTTCTATTAGTGAAGCTATTGGTTCAGTATTCAGTATTGTCTTTAGTTGGAATTAGCCGTAAATGTCTTTGATCAATGAGATTGCTTATCCATTACTGTTCATTACAAAGGGGTTCCCCACCTGTTATATGGTACTGATTCATTTAAATTTTCTTTAAATGCTATTATAGTTCAAAATAAAATTTTCTATGGAAAAAAGACACTCTTACGGAAATTCATGTCATCATTTTCTAAAAATGTATTCATATTACATTCACTAATACAAATTCAGGCTTAACTACTAAATATATATCTAATGTAGGTATTTGTAAGAGACCTGTAAAGGTTTTATTTAGCATCATTTCAAGAATCATATTGTACCTCTGATATGTTTTGCCCAAGTGATAAAATATTTGTGACAAAGTTCAATCATTAGTAGTGAGCAGCTATGGACTCTGAAATCTAACTCTGAAATCAAAAGACTCTAAATAACAAATTTAAAACAACATTTCTTTTTGTATGAGTAGGAAGACAGTATACAGATCCGCAAGGTTTGCTTCACTCTAGATATAAGTCCTACCTCTGTGCTGTGTGTTTAATCATAGCTGTAGAGGCTCTGCCCTGGGACTGGAGCTTCTTCTTATCATACTTTAATCAATATCTCTCTCACTATGTTAACACAAAACAGTCCTCTCAACACTATAGTGGTGTACTGGCCTTGTGCTATGGATGTTTAGTCTCTGGAAATACATGTGTAAATGAAAAACAGTTTTGTGACCAGTAAAATACTGTATTTTTTTAGATACAGATAAGCTAGTTTTCATTTTGTATGTAAACAATAAGCCTTTTTATATTTATCTTCTTGATATGCATAAAATCTTTAATTTCACCTCTGATGATTTTCATAGTTTATAGACAGCAACCTATTATAGAAAAGGGAAGTGCATTTAGAGTAAGTCACCTTCCTTCAACATAATTGCTACCATTCATCTTAAAATAGAATTAAGTTCATGATAGGCAGTGAAAGTACCTATCTATCTCTGATACAGTGAGTTCAAAGATGCAATGACAGTCAATTAAAATGAAAGATAATCCACTTCTTGCGTTTAGCAAAATGCTTACTGTATATTCAGTTTCACATATTCATTAGGAATGCATGCCATGATTTTGCATCAGCTTTTCTTTTTATCTGTCTTTTTTATTTTTTTCTAAAGCGGAAACCCTATAACATCTGAATATTTACTTGCGTTTGAGCAGCTAGCATCTTGGTGACTGCTGTATGACCGCATTTTAGTATTCCTCTGGGATCCATTCCCATATATGCCCCTATAAAGGGAATTTGCAAAGAGCAAAGTGAACATGTTATGTCAGTCATTTGCTGTGCAAGAATATTTTCCTCCAAACTGCAATTTAAATGCTATTTCTCCCCATTACTCTGCGCTGAGAAACATTTAAATGCCCTTTAATTAGTGTGTCCTTCCTCTCTATCGATAGGCCACTGGTAATCACTCAGAGGACTAATGACTCCTAATTGAATAGCTTTAAAGGGAAACACAGTAGGTCCTGTCATCGGTGCCCAAACAGCAACATCTGGGAGTGAATCCAAAACACAGGTCATTTTGTTCAGCATTTCACTAATCGAAGTTACATATTTTCACAGCAGCAGAGAAAAGGATGTTACTGTGGTGATGTCAGTTTGTGCTCTCTCAGTAGAGCCTGGGGAGGTAGATCTGGATGGGGGTGGCTTGTGGATCATCAAAATCTCAGTAGATATTGATTTGATCTTTTCATATTGTCAAGGAGAAACCTAATCATAATAGAGCAACATAGTATGATATCTCCCTCAAACGTTTTAACAGGTATTGCAGCTCATTATCCACTTTGCCTGCACCAGACAGTCTGGTACAGTCTGTGATACTCCTGAGCACTACAGACCTGTGAAGTTATCCTTTTCAATTACTCCTTGTCCTAACAATCAAACACTACAGACATAATCTGACTTACCAACATTTCACTACAATACTGTTGGATTTGCACAGTACCTAAAAGTGGGCCATTGTGTAAAAGGACAAGAAATATTGTAGTGTATTTCTTCAGCAGGTCAAAACAGTGATTAAGCTGAATACATTTACATTTAGGCATTTATCAGACGCTTTTATCCAAAGCAACTTACAAGTGAGTGAATATTTTCATAGGTAGTTATAAAAACTGTTAAAGTGGCTACATTCTGACATTTCTCTTAAACAGAGGTAAGGGCTGCACCTTAAGTTAAACACAGCTCAGCTGTAATGGAATGAAAAGTTGTAATGAAAAGGATGAAAAGGATGAGCAATTTTATATAGATTTACTGTACATTGAGAGATTTTATATAGAACTTAATGATCCTATTTCCAGTGAGTGTCATTGGCATCGCAGAAACTTTCTGTCCTAATTATCCATTTGAGCCTGTCTGTTTCACATCTCTGCAGTCCCTCATTATCCCCACAGCCACCTCATAGTCTGCTCAGTGTTACATTAGTAAAATAGAGCCTTTGATTTGTCCTCAACAGCACAGACATTTGAAAATCAAAGAAGAAAATGAGAGTGAGAAAGTAAAACAAAGAAAGAGAAGAACAGAGGGGAGAAAAGTCTTCTGTGTTAGCCTGGACGTGGCCTCGTGTGTTGAATATATTGACCATATCACCCTCCAGTTTTTGGGAACAAACTAAATTCAAGGCCACACGAGGGATTTGATGCATCACAGGCATAATAGGGGATATTTTGGTTTGCTCTCTGAAGTATAAGAAGCGTTTTTTCCCTCCTGAATTAGGAAGTGTGAACTGCCGCAGGGCGTTTGTAAAACAAAATACTTTACTTGACTGTGGAAACAATGAGTACCCACACCCCTGCGGTTGTAATGATGCAGTGAGAAACCAATTCAATTGATCTTAAAACAAAACTACCCCGATTCAGAGTGTATCTCTTCCTACCTTGTTTGATTGTGATGTTATTCAACCTGTATTAACCTGTGTTTCTGAAAGCAGGACATACTGTACAAAATATACCTGAGCTACATCAACAATGCATTAACAGCCCAGACTTGCTTGCTATGACATTATGTCGGTCTTATTAAAGCACTACCTGTACCTTGCCGGCAATATTTCAGTACAAAAATGACAGCAATAAGAACCTGATCATGTTGGGTCACTCTGTTTGAAAGCAGCTCCTGCCTCGGCTTCCCTTAATTAAACTCACACAACGCTCTTTCATCTTTGCATATTCCACGGCTGGGACATTGATACTCATTATTTCTTAAGTCTAAACACCAAGACTGTGTCAAGAATGCATCCATCACCCACAGCCTGCTTGGAGTCAGCAGAATTTTTTCCACTCTGTCAGCAAATTTGGCAATTTACAATTTTCTTACTGGGGTTCTGACATGTTTTTAGTGGCGGAGATGACTTTCAAATGCACAGATCATGAGGATGGTGGCTTGTTAGTCCTCTCCCCTAGCTCTGCTCTAATGACAGTAATTAACAGGGCCACATTAGAGAGCCACCTCAGGAAGAATCTGACTGTTCATTTGCATGGCATTTATACAGGAAGATGGCGTGCTGTGAAAGGCTTGCCATAAGTGCAGCAGTGCAGCTCTGCACGTTTGGCAAGCCCTCCTGTTCTTAACAGCACCAGGGCCCATTCTTCCATTCATTATGTGCCTAAAGCTTGAGTTATCCTCTCCTTGGTACTGGGATGAATGTTATTAAAGGCATAGCTGCCTGACACAACTCTAATGAAAAATAGGATGTTTCTGAAGGTTATGTTGCCAGCTAGCTCAGAAATGGCCGCTTCATTTTCCCACCCCAACACAGGGTAATGTAATTCCCACCTCTTGATAGATCTTTTTTCTTAAGATTTTTGTGGCCCTGTGTGCAGGAGCCTCATCATAAAGAGACCTTTATTATCCTAGTTCCTAAGGGCGACACTGGACTTTTTGGCAGATCATACAATTGTGAAAAACTACATCTATGTGTTCTGAAATGGTTGGTACTGTTGTGTGGGTTTAATTAAGACACATTGCTATGTTTTTTTTATGCACAAGAACGAGTAGTTTAATATTGCTTCATTTTAAATTTATTTTGTTGTTTTTAATATTTTTTCACCTCTGTTTTTATTATAATTTTTATATTTATTTTATATTTAATATTTATGTATTTGCTTAATATATATATATTTAATATATTTATTTTAAGTTTGCAAAGATATTTGTGATACTATATTGTACCCATTGCAGAAATTGACAGCAATAACAGAGGAGTATTACTCTACAGTAACCAGTCTATATTCTGATGACACAGGCTTGTGACAGTGAGGGACGACTGCTCAGCATTAGGGTCAGACTGCACTTTTTAGAGCTCCGTCAGAGGTGGCAGGTCACTCTGAAGACGACCCGACCCGCCCACACTGACGGATCCCAGCACTGGCCTTAAGCTTAAATGCTCCCCTCCCCCTTTCCCCCTGCCCTGGTTTGGCCTCGCCAGTCCCTAACAGCCCTATCAGAGCCGCATGGGAGGCCTGTGACAGACATGCAAGATACCAGGCTGCTCCAATTTAGCCCTGTATTCAAAGGCTTCTTTGCAAAGTCACCATGTCAACATCTTTTATAAGTTTATGACTTTTGATGATGCCATGAGGAAACTCAACAAAACCTAAATTGTATCTAAAGAATTGTTATTCCTATGGATTCTGTATTATAAAATCTATATTAAGTATATAGCAGTGTGACACATGCTCTTAAGCATCATAAAACAAGACTGACACTTTAAGGTTGAAACAAAAGTGCTTGTATCCTGAAATCATTTTAATCCATGTCCAGTTGTTCTTCTACCAATCTTGTATTGATTAACTTGTTTTGCTACACTGGCAAGAATCAACCGTTTTGATAAAAATTATTTTAAACAATTTTATATTTTTTAGACACTTCTCCTCACTTTTCCTTACTCCCCCTCTAATCTAAAAAACAATCACTGGAACTCTAGACAAAATAATTTCACTCCTCTATTTTTTCTAACCTAATTTGCAATTTGATTTGATTATTAATAATTGTGACTTACCCCCCCCCCTCCCCCCCAAAAAAAATAATAATATTGAACTGACACAATAAATAATTGTCAAACAAATTACAAGCTGAAAATTATATGTTTTTTACCTCTCTCGCTTTTTAAACTCTGGTAAATATTTGCCCACTAATCCACACTGCGGCAGTGCAGGCTGTGTGATTTATATCTTTGCATCAGTTTCAGACAAAACGTTAAGTAGGAAGGACAAGTAACTTTAGCTTTAGACATAAAGATTCATCATCTGAAAAAATAAAACAGCAGACAGCTGAATTTAATTCCCAAAGGTTTTTCTTATAAATGTTTTTTGGAGTCTTTGTCTCCTTTACCAAACATTACATTAAAAAAATTTATATTTGTTGCTTCGCATTCATGTTAGATATTGTCAGGCTGTGTTGCCAGAATTATGTCGTCCACTTAGCTGTCTTGCCTGCTGTGTAATGAGCAATGGTGCCTAAACACAGATGTTACAGGGTCAACCAGCAAGACCTCTGACAATTGGTCACCACCTCTTAATGGATGTAAATCACATCCAACATCAGTGTCCCCAAAAACCAGTGGTACGTGGGTGTTTCCGATGCCAAAAAACATGAGTTACAAGCTGATAATGGTGAAATGTCACCTTAATACTTGAACTATGGAACCTGAAATTTTGGTGTTGTGACCCATGTCAGCCTTTCATGGTAAATACACTGAGGTACAAATTGAAGGCTGCTAGTTATGAAGGACACAATATTCGGTGTAATCCTGTCCATTTGTCTAAATAAACAAATAACAGAAATGATTTTCTCATGTGTGATATGTAGTTAATTTCATTCATTGACTTGCAACTGGTTCATATTATAGCTCTATCACCTGTGGCGCGTTTAAAAACGTCCAACTATTATCGCTGTTGTCTGGCATTGTGGTTTGTTAGGGATGTTTTTCAAGCAGTGACTCGCTGTGTCAGATTATGCCACATATCCATTTGACTTTCATAAGCTGTTTACGCTTCAGAAATTGTGGCAACGGCTTCTCTCTGGTGCAAAGGCTTTTACATATGTTGTGTGTCTCAGAAATGCTACCCCAGTTATAGTTATGATCCTAAAAAACAACAACAACAAAAAAACACCACCACCACCAAGGTTACATGAGGCTTGTCATTTTCAGTTTTCTTTTGTTGTTTGCATCTTGTTTGGTCTTTGAATTAAGCATGCAGGGATAACTCTACTTCAAAAAAACAAAAGACAATATTAATAAATAAATAATAATAATAATAAAAATATTAAATTATTGAGCCATAAAACAAAATAATTGCACAGATGAGTTTGGTTTATTCACTATTAACCTAATTGCAGTCCTATTATTTCTGCTTTCTTGTAGAAAAAACTATGGCTCTTCCTTTTTAAAGACCAGTTTCTGTGAACGTATTTATGGCTTATGTTTTACACAAAGCATAGCAATAATGTGTTTAATGTAGACAACATTGCTTACACATGGGCACTTATTAGTGAGTAGTAGTCTGGTCTCAGGATCAGTGGCAGTATCCTTAAGGGATGGCCTCTCTTAGGGAAGGATGAAACAAGTGCATGTGAAAAAACCCAGCATGAGTCCTGTTCAAAGGCACAGACAAGTTCTGACTGGATTAACATTTATTGACCGTTCAGGCTTTCCTTTTTTCCATCCCCTTTTTTATTTTATTTTCCTTTTTTCCTTTTTTTTTTTTTGCTCCAGGACACAGATTCAAACTTAATTGCAGTGGCTGTTCCACCAACTGATCACCAATGTGCCAACAAAAGCCTCCCTAATAGGCGCTTCATTAAGGATTAGAAAGTCTCTATTACAAAACAAATTAAGCATGCTCTGATCTTAACCTATAGGTCGAACGGCATTACAGCAAAGTTTAAGCTGTTAGATGGCTGAAAAACTTATTACGGGTTAGCGCTGAGGTAGCAGTTTGGTATTGATTTTACGATAGCTAGGTATGATGATTTATGGAGTGCTTGTGTCAGTATAACAAGCTGAAGGACACACAATATCATCTCCAACATCATTAAAATTCAGAGGTCTCCAGAGCTAGCTCATCAAGTACTGTTCACCACCTTGGAATTCATGCGTACACACACCATCACACACACAAACACACACGCACGCACACACACACACACACACACACATACGGTGTGTGAGAAATATCAGGATTGAGATGAGGTGTGTATTCATTCAAGCTTTTACTATTTTTTGTTCCACTTTGATGCAGTGTTGCAGTGCATTGTGGGTACGCTTATTTTAACCATATTTACCCCATTTTGGATTTAATTTGTGCCAATACAGCATGCTTATATTCTTATTTTTGCATAAGCTTGGTTAATGTTTATATCAATCTTACAGCACAGCAGTTCAAAAGGTCTACCCAAAACACAATCAAGCTGGTTCTGAGCAGCAGCTAACAAACCAAATGTGTGGTACACTAGAGCCCCCTGTGGGCACATGGAAGTAATACTGGCTGGTAGTAATGAGCCCTTCTGCAGTTAGTTATATTTGGATGAAGATTTATTGTTGAGAATTTTTTTCAAGTCCTAATGATGAATATTATCTTATTTCTGTTTGTAATGTTTTAAGTATATTATGATTCAATTCAGCATCAATCTGCATTTTTACCGGTGACTAATTGCTTTGATTAAAATATGTACATACATTTATTCTTGTTTTCTTTTTACACTAAAGTCACTTAAACTGCTAATGTTGCAAATCATTACACTCTTAAAAAAACTGAAGCATAGGTCTGTGCCTCTAAAACTTTTTGCAGTCACACCCTGCCAGCATGTTTTATCTTAAGTATTTCGAACAGTTACTCTTGTGAACAGTCAGATTGATAAATAATAATTATCAGTGGTATTTCAAATGATTTTGAATATTAATGCAGAGCCACAATCTACATCAATCTACTGTGCTAAAAAATATGTCTATAATTCATTACTATATTAAAGGGAAGTGATACTATAGAAACAAACATATAATTTAGCTGTCATTTCTCAGAAACACCCCTCCTGCTCCCCCCAAAGAACCCCAACAAGGAGACTTCAGACTACCATATCAGGTCGGGCTGTCCGAGGATCGGCCTGTGGGATGGAGGTAAGCTTCTGGGCTTCTGTTTGTCTTGCTCTGTCTCTCAGATTCCTCTGGATCCACCCCCCTCCTGAATCCCAGATTCTCTCTATCATCTCCTCCAACCGTGAGGTCTAACCAGCAGGGCAGGGGCGTGTGGGCGGACATGCTGGGTGCTGGCAGCGTGCTCCGTCTGCTAGTGAGTAATGTGAGTACAGAGACGACCCCCTCCACCTATCACCCCCCAAACACACACACACACACATATACACACACACACGAGTATCTCACACTCTTACAACGAGATGGGCCAGAGATGGAGAGGCAGGCAATCCTGCTGTGACTTGGCGCACCCCACTGGACAGCTGGAGACTTAGGGAAAGTAGATGCTGCCAAACATGCCTGACAGAGCAGGGGAGTGCTGGAGGTGCAAGGCTGGACGAGGCCTGAGGTGGATCCCATACCTGCAGCTGATCACTGGCTCATCATGTGTAATTATCTACACTTATATACTAGTGAGATAAAAGGAAAGATGGTGGACACGCACACAAACACACACTGAAATAGACCACTGACCATGTAGCAGAAACCATTTTTCACAAAGGTTTGGAATGAATACATCTTATGTGTTACTCTAATGAGAAAATGGTATATACTATTAATATTTGATTGATACAGCTGTCCAGCAGTAATAGATATAATTAGTTTCAGTATTGTTTAGCAAATGCCAGTAACTGTAATATTGTGAAACAGCACTGAGAACAGAAGTTATTACTGAACCCAAGGCAACAATGAGACCTATTACTGTCTCATAGGGGTGATACTTATGTTTGGCAAATGAAAGCAATTTTGATGTCTGTCTGCCACTAATGATTGTTTCGTTAATGATTAATCTGATCCAGACTAATGTTTTGTCTAAACTTTTGGTCTAAAACTAAAAAACATCAATAACCACTTATTCCAATTCCCAAGTTAGGCTCTATAAATTTGTTCATAGAGATAAGGATGTTTTACATGAATTGAGGAAAGTACATTTCAAATAGGAACATCTTTATATTAGTTACTTGAGTATATTGTTGACATACTATTTTCAAGACCCAATTCACTGGATTCTCTTTCTCCAGGTCAAACAGCTTGCATTTTCTAAATGCAGATCAGAAAAAAGTTTTGCTGTGGAGTTGCAGCTATTTTACATCAGCAGTTTTTAAAGCAGGATAGATCCCTCCCTGTAAGGAATAATACCACTTTAATGTTAAGAATATCAAGCCAAGCCCCCTGCAATGTGGTTGTGGCCCATTTTCTGCTCCTTCATTCTCAATCTAGCTGCTAAATCTTGATTCATCATTTACTGCAGCTTATTATGGAGCTCTGACAGCATGCTTGGGTTCTTGATAAATGACACTGCTCAGGCCAGATTCAAAATGTGAGGCTCAAGTGCCAATTATCTATGCAGCCCTGGTTAATAAGGGGATCTCTTGTTAACTATCTGATCTCAGCATGAGCATCATTTGTCATGAAAGCCCGTGTTTACCTTAGAGACAGAGGTTCCCGAGACCTCCCTTGCCTAACATATGTAAAACCTGGATCTTTGTTCCTTTAATAACCTTTTATTAACAGCCTGACATCATGATTAAGTTTCGTCCAAGCACACTCACAATGAGGTACACAATTACCATCACCCACTCACAGAACCGCAGAAGATCACAGTCACAGAGAGAATAATGAATATTGAGCCAGTTTGATCCATTCCACATCGAAAGTCCAATTTGCTCGAGCACCTGGAGTTGTGCCACTGCGTGCAGGTTTTTTGAGGTGATGATGGATACTCATGGGAGCTGATTTCCATGAGCACATCTTCAGCTGATTGGTAAAGATGATAAGTGTTTTGACCTTAACTCATCATTACAGCTCATTAAAGCTTTTGTTTGCTACACCTTGAAAGAAGAAGCTGGTTTTAAATCAGCTCATTGGAAACCATAATGGATTTTGACTGCTAGGAAGTTGGAAATGCTGCATGTCTGTGTTTTAGTTTTCATTTAACAACTTCTCTGAGGTCTCAAGGTCTCAGATTAATAAACACTCGCTGTGGTCAGAAGTGCAGAGCAGCAGAGGGAGGTGAGATGCCCCTTGTCCTCTGTCAGCCACATCTTGATGTCTGGCTCACAGGCTCTCTGCTCTGCCTTAGTATGTATGCTCTTTCTGGGAAAGAGGCAAATAAAACATGTTGCTGCTCTGCCTAGCCAAGGGACTTTGTCTTCCATCAAGAAACACCTCTAGCTCGTAAGTGCAGAAAGTGTAAAATACCTCCAGACGGCACTTGAATCACTCTTTTTAACCTTAGTTGTCCACCATGAAATACAGAAAAAAATAGTCTCTGAAATAAATAATTAATCAATGTGTTTTCTATTATTGCTTGGATATGGAGTCAGTAGGAAGCCAGGTGGAGCGATCAGATCTTCACAGCATCCCCACTTCCTGTCCCCCACAGAACACTAGACTGTCTAAGCAGCATCTGCTGAGGAAAATAAAGCCCCTTTTCCTTCTCATGTAGAGAGGATAATTTGCATAATATCCCCCTCTGTAAGGTGAAAACAGAATAATAATTGGTTTGCCCTTTTCTCTCTGTGTGTTGTAAAACAGTTAGGAATTAATTTGAGGATAACTGTGCAATTAATTCTAAATGCTAAGATGGTGTGGGGGCTTTGATTCAAAGGAGGGAAGAGGATATACAGACTGAGGTCATGAAACAAAGACTTTGTGTTTATGATGCTGCTAGAAGTTGCTCCACTGTGTTTAAAGAGTGCATACGGGGCATCGGGGTGCTTTATTGACAAACAGGGACAACTTGCATGTTCATTTACCGCTCCACATTTATTATTACTCTGCCAGTTCAGTTCCAACTTACTCCATATACTCCTCTGTGTTGTTTGAATTTCCTTGTCTTAATGATGAATAATAGTGCTGCAGGAAAAAAGGTTGCATGAACACTGGGATTCATGAGTCTGTTTTAAAAGTCATTACACAACGCTGTAAATTCCACATGCATCCCCATTATAGCTAATGAGCAGCACTGTAATCACTGTCTGACTGGGTGTAATTTTTTTTTCATAACACTGTGTTTAGAATGAAGAAACATGCTCCAGCTTCCTCAGACAGATGCCAATAATGCCCTCTGTGTGCATACCCTTGAAGGTCAGCATCAAAAGGGTAGTTTGACATGACAATAGAGTTGGTCTGACATTCAAGTTTTGGAGATTTGAGCACATATATGTTGAGCTTCCATTTAGGCCAATGACGTGATATTATGACATAGTTTTAGTGCTGTAGCAGTGGCCTGGACGTGTCTCCCTTCTGTAGCATGTCCTATTAGGAAGTAGCAGCTTCATTTCGCAATACTTCTACAGCAGAAAAAGAACACGCCTCACCAGGAGTCCCAATTACATCTAATGATGGCGAAAGGATGGAGCACATGCAGATTGTACTGCAGTTCTTTTGTCACGCCAGGCACAAGGCATGATCATTTATCACACCAGTCATATCCTGCGCTCCTCCCTGAGCGCAGACAATGAATCCCAGCACATCATTCACACTGTTATTTGTGTTTAACGGCCAGGAAAAGGAAAATAAAAGGCCAGTTACGTGGCATTGCAAGAGCACGGCTGTATCCTGTAAGCAAATGAGTGTTCACCAACAGGAAGGAAATGCCGCCATCCTACAGTCTTTAGAATAGAGCTGTCGTGACACACACAAATGCCCAGCCGCCTTAAGCCTGCGTGCTTAGATAATTTAGTTTGTAATCAATTTTGTCTTTCAAATCCAAATGAGCTGACTGTAAGGTCTGTGTGTTACATGTGCAGAGGCGGGGGAGAGCTTAGTGTGAGATGTGGGAGGTGTCATGCGAGTGTGCGTGCTGCCGCAGCAGCGAGGCGGCTTGGTGCTTGTCAGTGGCTTTCTCCTAATCCAGGTCTGATCTTTGTGTTTGATCCGCAGCATGGTCCTGAGACAGCATGAGCAGCAGCTATTGCTGTAATTTAAAGTCAATATTGTACTCATGATCCTTCTCCCCGGGCTAACCGAACAGCCTCTCATTGTGATAGAAAAAGTCCTCTCTACTGCTTAGAGGAATTCCTCAGCTTGAGTAACCTGGACAGTGGGTTGTGTTTGCTCCTGGAAAAAGAAAGCTGGGATTAGTTTTGCTGTTTTCCTCTTTTCTGGTATGTTATCTTTTTCTTGACTGCTGACATGCCTTCAAAAACTTGGGCTATGAAGTGCTCAACCTCATAAAAACCAAAAATTATACAGAAGTGAGTTTTAAACATTTTACATTTTATGTTATTATTATTCTACATAATACAATTTTTCCCGATCATTGAGATTTAAATAATTAATACACATTTGCATAAACACTGAGTGAGATTATAGTATAGTTGCCCATTAACTTAGTGTTTGTGGCCACTACAAACCCGATCAGAAGTTGTTATTGACTCCAGGATCTAACTAAAAAGCCATCAGTGAAAGCCAGCAGCAGGTCCCATCACCACACAAAAGATCCCAAACAAATCTCTTCACCTCAGTGGTGGAAGATTAGTGGACATTGCGCAATAGTGGAATGAGATACCAAACTCTGCAGGCTCACTCCTAATATAAAAAAAAACTGTTGAAAACAGAGCTCTTCCTATCCATATCTATTTGTCTTTCACCTGCATCTCATGAAACCAAAACATTTCTTGTAATATGGCACTTTGCTTTCATTTTTCTCCATCACTTATATTGATATTTTTGCTTACCTTGTCAAACAACACGTCAACACCAGATTTCTACATGTAAACGTTTGTCATTCAAAAAATACTTTAAAAGATTAGAAATCATGGTCTCATCCACAAATGTCCTGTGATATTATTCCAGCAGCTAAAATATTTATCCTGTGTGAATGACATGAGATATACAGTTATGTGTATCAAGGGCCCCTTTAAATTCAACATGTTATCATGTGTACTGTGTTAAACTAAAACTTCCAACAATTTGCACTGCTGACAAACACCTTTGACTTAGGCTGTACAGCGCTTTAAATTTTAAAAGCTCTATAGATAAATGTGAAAAGTCAAAAATTTATTATTTTAGGGCCCAGACTTTGTTTTGATAGAGTGTAAACATTTTATTTTAGCACAGTCATAATCCTGGTACTATGGAAGAATTTGGTTTCAGCTAATGTAATTCATGTCTTCACTGATTACCCTGTACCAGCAGAGACTGAAAGAATTACCTTTATCTTTATTTTTAATTTTTTTATTGGCAGTATACATTCATTTAAGAAATGTTAAAGGGTCCTGAATGAATACACAGTGTTGTTGGGAGATTGGTCGGTTAATGAAACAGTAACAATACAATTTGAGCTAGCATTAACTCCAAGTACTGAATGAGTTTTCAATATTTTGCAATAAATTTATTTGTCCATGAAAGACAATATCGGCAGGTTCACACCTTGCTTATTTTCAGTGGACAATATTTGTTTCACAAATATTTAGTTTAAAACTCATTCATTTTAAATAGGGTGGCCAAAATATTAGAATGACCTTTCAATATAATGCACTCCAGCCAACAGCTATGACCTCAATTATAAACAGACAGCATAATTTTGACAGTTTGAACTTAAAAATTGAGACCTTTTAAGCTTCTAAAAGTAGATTTCATGGCAGAGCTGCTGTATTGGATGGGATTAGATTGAACAGGTGTACCCAATAAAGTGGCCGGTGACATTTAGCATTGTCTATATCACATAACCATGTGGGATTCTCCTGGTCATACATACTTCACTCTTAAATGTGGCATAAGATCTAAACCTACAAAGATCTAAAGAACAAATTTACTTTCACCTAAAAGTTAATGGCCGTGCAGACTATGGAAACAATACTAACCACTGGAGCAGGAGCCAAATACACTGTCAGAATAAAACCCCATTATCATACATTATAAAACTACATAAGCATACAAAACAAATTAAATTAAATTAAATTACTTATGACCAAATGAGAGCGAGAGCTAGCATAGCTACATCCGCTACATCTTCAGAGCTAGTTACAGCGATGCAGACTGCACTAATATAACTCTCTCGCTACAGACTCCAGCTGCTGTAGCTTATGTCACAACAACAGCATACATTTGCATACATTTCTTCTCACTGTCTGTATAATTTGTGCACCTAAAAAAACTACTTTGTGCAGTGAGAAGCTGATTGTAGGCAAAGGATGTGCACCTCCATCCACAACAGTATGTAGTCAATATTAGCCTGAAGTTTTAAAACAAAACAGAAAATGGACTTTAATCCATAGATTGTTAGGGCTAGTCAATAGGGTCCAGGATTATGGAAATACATTGGTCAAGGCGATAAGACCCAGAAGTATTCTAAAAGAGTGGCATCAATGGGATATAAACAGTCCACCATCTTTTTACAGTCAACAAGCTTGTCTACTCCATCTTTCCGTCTCTTTTCCTCCTTCTGTGCACAAGCCGATTAGCTGTAACCATGCAACCCAACCCACATTAATTTTTCCCATTTTCAGAGCCAGGACTGGTTACATCGACATGAGGTTTCCTGATCACAAACAATGAATGGACAACTAGAGGACATAATAGAAATTTTACTGCATTTGCCAACATGTGTAATGAATGAACCTGTAGCAGAGTGCATACACTCTAGCTTGCACAGAGGGAACTCTATGGGCAAATGTGGGGCCTGTGTTCTCATTACTCACAAATAAGCAGAGAGATTTCAGTGGAGCAGTTTACTCATAGTTTCTTATTCCACAGGTTCTATATGCTTTTCAATCTTTAGAAACGTGTTGGTTATCTAATTATCTGTGCGTGCTGGAAGTTCTTTGTAGATGGAGAAGGAAGATGTTTGGTCTGGGTTTACTGTGACCAGTCAGCCAATCACAAACAAGGAGATGGCACAATCTAAGTACTTTATTTATAAAAGTTTCCAAAAAAAACCTTTGGAATTTGCATGCACAAGGCCTGCACAGGACTTCCAAGTGTATCGTTCACCCTGGTTATTGTTTTTGAGCATGTGCGTTGACATTTTGTGTTTGTAATTACATTTGGAAGCATGTTGACTGAACATTGCTGACACTCTAGGGTGCACCTAGTCCTGCAAAACATCCTCATATTTCCTATCTACCATCACGCCATATAGAGCTAATTATCAGTGTTAATGACTCCTCCAAAATGGTCCCAATAATCATCTTAGATGTACCACTGTGTTTGGGTTTTCTCCATGAATCTGTTGTTAGGCACATATACTTTGTAAAAGGGTATTCATCACATTTGCAATATTTGGTTGTAATTATGTCTTTTTAACAACACTGTCAGATATGCAAGCTCAGTTACTGGTATTGATTTCATTTCTGGGGATATGTAATTGTTGTATTTTTGTGTTGAAAAATAAATACCTTAATTTTTTTTAGTTTCAAAAAGACTGTTCTCCTAATTCATATCTGTGGATGTAGATTTACGCCAGTGGCCCACTTATAACTTAAACGACTAGTTTAGTTAACCTTACTGTTTAAGTGTAACATATTGTTATGACAGCAATAGTGCACTGCATAATTTCCATGGCATTAGCATCAGTCATTGCCCCGCCTGCTATAAATACACCTGACAGCAGAACTGTTTCAGAAATGTTCTTTGCAGGATAGTGTGCAGGACTCCAGAGGTGAGGTACTTTGATAGTACAGCTCATGAAATATTTGCTGACTTCTATCACCTATGGGACTAGTGTTCTGATGGAGCCAATGATATGTGCCCCTTTTATTCTCTAAGGAGTTTTCCTAGCCCACTTTCACCCGATCCGTGCCAATTAAGTAGCCGAATTATGTATATTAGCTGAAGTCACTTGCACTTCCATGCAAAGGAATGCATATAGGGAAGGATGACAGAAGGATACCGTTGAATAATTAGAGTGAATTTTCAGAGCCCTGGAAACTCAATCATATGCTGCCATATGCTAACTATTTTTAACCTATTATTTCCTCCTATTCTCCTCTTTCCTCTGCTCTTTCCTTCATACAGTATATTCCACTGCAGAAATGAAGAACAAACTCTTTGTCCTCACTGCTGTTGCCCAAAGTAACTGTTAAAAGTCCACATGACCACTAAGGAGGTTAGTGGGGTGAAAATGCGGCTTTAATAAATGACCTTTTGATGTAATTAAAATAAACTTGTTTTGCTAATTTATGAGTATGAAAACAACTTTCATTCTCATGTCTAATTCTCATTTTCCCTCCATCAGTGACAAACAAGTAAATGGATCCCAAAAGCTACGCTTGAAAAAATATTAATTGAACTCCTCAGACTTTCTGTAAACTCATTATGTTATGCTTGGCTTGTCATCCATACAATGCTCACAGCAGTGGCTCTTTAGTCTTGTTTATGGTGCCGGGTGGTTTGTGGAAATATGGAGTGTCACAAGCAGACCTCTCCTTCTCACTGACACTTCCCACAGTCATCAGTATTCTAATGACTCACCACCACCATCCCAGGGTGTTTATTTTTAGAGATAGAGAGATTGATGAGATGCTTAAATCGTCCTTAACCACCAACTAATTAACTAATTAGGACATTCAAATGAAGACTTGCTCTGGATAATGCAGCGTGGCTTTGGCATGGGCAAACAGCTCTCGATTTTAAATGCTTGACTCAGCCGAGTGGAGTTCAGTATCATGGTCTCTTGCTCATAGTTCATGTTTGCCTTAGTGGTGCCAAATACTTCTGTTGCATTACTGATATGGCAAGGTACTAATCGGATGAAACAATGGTGCAGTGATCAGCACTAGTAACGCTGATGTATCAACATTCATGCGTGTCTCTTTTTACTGCTTTAAACACAGGGGCACATGACAAGGCCTTATGTACATCAGTGAGACATTGTGAAACTCCAACCACAACAATCCAGCCTCTTCATTACCTGAAACACACTTAATTTTTAAGACCTTCAGTGATTCTCAATCATGCTCCATTTTGAACTTTGATCTCACGTATGCTGAAGGTGAATGGCTTCATAAATCTCACTCCCTGTGTTATAATTAGTGCTCTTTTTATTTATTCACACCTTTACCTTGTTCTCAGGATATTGATAACCTCTCTTGTCAGAACTGTACTATTATGTGTCAGCATCCTGTAGACTTTAATTGGAAGGAGATATGGATGATGGTAAATATCTGTTGTAAGTCAGTTCCTTATAAAGGCTAACATATAATGCAGCTATGAGACATCTGACCAGCCTAACAGTATCCTGATTATGATTGAAGTAATTTAGCTCATTCTCAGCTAGTTTTTTGGGGGGAAATGCCCTGACACTAAGGTTTGATGGTTTATCCCAAATGGTTCCATTTTAAAGGTTAATAATCCTTTTAATTAAAGGATAAGCGTGGTATTGAGCATAAAATGTAATCACCAAAGGATTAACAGAGAGATGAATATAGCCATAGCAATTAGTCCAATAATTAAGGTTTTAGTGCTGGACAGAGATGAGAGCGCTCTGGTGATGTGTCATAAAATTCATAGAGTTGTTAGGATGCTGTGAATATGTCGGTTGCAGCTTTACAGCAGCGTGCATGTATGTGCACTTGGGGTGGTGGTGAAACATGGTATCCCAGTGGATGGAGCTGCAGCAGCTGTTCTTGCCTGAGCCCTGGTGTTTCGCAAAATATGATCGCTCCATCAGTAAGACGGCTCTGCAAACAGCTACATCTGCATTCATCAAACGTACTTATCAATAAACTGGGCCACTCTACAATAAATGATTTCTGAGAGGGAACAACAGCAAGCCTGGAAAAAAAAATGTCAGCCGTACACTTTAATCACTGATATTGTTAATCAATAAAACAGCTTCATATCTTTCAATTAAAGTTTTATTTGCCTCAAATGTTTGCAGAATCTGTCTCCATGTCATTTGTTTATTTCGTTAATGGAACCAGTTGGGGCTTGAGAATGGAGGTGGCAGCTGCTGATGACCAGTCACGATGGGGCGCTTGTGTTTGTAACTGCATTTTGTCACCTACAGAGGGTGTTAAGAATCCTTGTTAAAAGCTGGGGGAAATCTCACAGTAACAATTATTGCAGAGCAAATTACCAGGTAGGCAATATCTAAACTGTCAGGAAAGGTTAGGAGAAATGAGAGGAAGAAAATGGACTATTCACACATTCATCATGGCCATAGTTGCCACTTCCAAATTGAAAATTGGAAGGAATGCATTCTTCATTTTCTCAACATTTCAATGAGTTAGTTCTGATTATTGTCATGATTGACAAGAAGGCCTAGATAAATAAATAGGAAAGTAATTTATTTCTGTGCTTGTGTCTAATGTCTAATCCATTTCCACATACAATATCACTTCTCTGGGCTTTGGTTTAACAATGAATGATGAATGAGATGTGGCCACGTGTGTCAGGATACCACTGCCCACATGAACTTGTGTGCAAACAGACACATGATAGATGCACATGAACATGTATTAATAGATCTAAACTGGACTTGGATAGTGTTGGGAAGATTTCTTCATTGGCAGTGGCTGCAGTGGTTCCATTGCATGTTGCCACATGAGACTTTCAGTCTGCCATCTGTCTCTTTGTGTATAACTCTGTATATTACATTTACAGTACCACGTGCTTGGAAATCTAGCTTCCTCGTTTTAATGGGAATGTGAGGCAACCGTAAAATAAATATTCTCTCTTTCCTCTGGCAACGAGGGTGGTGCTGGAGCCTTCATTTGCAACAGCATTGTCCTTTGAATTCCATTTATGGCAAGCTATAAATTGAATTATTGAAAAGCTATTGTTTGTTGCATGAAATCAGTGAAGCAGTAAAGGGGTTAAAGTCAGAGAGTCATAAAAACAATAAGCAAGGGTGTGAAAAAATCTACTCCAATCAGGATTGGGTCAATATTTAGCCCCTCACCATATCACAGGATTTAATAGGACATGCTTCATGTGTATTTATAGATTGCAGACATCTGCTGAAAATGGGAAAAGGTTTAGGTGGTATTGATTCTGTATTTTAAAAGTTTCACTCAGTAACACCTAGGTAACTTTAAGTTTTAGGGGGGGATATATTTTGGGGCATGATCCAGTTTGGTAGAAAAAGTAGGCCCTGAGTCTGTAGAAACTTCTGCTAGTCCTGTGGGTACAGTGGGCCGAGCTTTACCTGCTGAATGCCAGTTTGAAGTGGAAATAAATAAATCCAGAAAATTAAAAAGTACAGTGCTGAAAGAGTTGATCACTTGATTAGATGATTGACAGAAAATCTTTTTTTAAACAGTTAATTGCATTTCAAACACAAATGTTGATGCAAAAATGATGCAAATATTTGCATTTCTTTCATGGTATTTAAAGTAAATATTTTGGGGTTTTGGATTCCTGGTCAAAAAGCAAGCACTTTAAAGCTGTGTGTGCATTGTAAAGTTGTAATGGCAATTTTATGGAACAAATGATTAATTATTTTTCAGAGAAAATTATCTACACATGAATTTACTACACAATAAAAGTATAAGTTATTTTCAGTCCTAGTTTTGTATATTCACATATATTAAGTTGCTAAGAAACATCTCGCATAGGCTCCACTGTCTCTGCTCACAGTGTCTCTGTTTAGCCATTTGCAAGCTGTGACCATTGTTGATTCAAGGTGAGACCTGATATTATTGCCATATAGGCTTGTGTTTTTATTGTTGTTATTTTCAAGAATGGGCCCATTTTGTCATTTAATTGAGGCTCATGGGCTTGGCTGTGAAACGGCACACAAGGGAATAAGACATCAAGCGGCTGAATTTCCACAGCCATTAACTGTTCCACACTCAATTAGAATGCATAGGATCCTGACATTTCATAACTTATGGGTCTCCAGGCTGATATAACCCCCCGCTATAAAAGAAGCCACGTTGTGAAGACAGAGCCAGATACTTAGATTGTCTTTGAAATTTGTGAATTTTTGCAGTGCAAAAATCAAGGCTGGATAAAAGGCATGCATGATGTTTTTAAAACATTCTAGGGGTTCTGTGTTAGTGCTGCTGTATCTTTCTAACTGTGCGTAAAAGTATCGTGCTGCTCAGCACAGAAGATGCCACAGATTACGCTTAAGAAGCTACATCTTCTCTGAGTAGCAATTAAATTCAACTTCATGCCAACATTATCATATTTCCGTGTTTAATAAATCACATTGTACCCCAGAAATAACTGGAATCTGAAATGCATGTGTGACTCTGCTTTTAAATAACATAAATATGAAATGTGAACGGCAGCAAATTGTGGCACCTAAGAAAAAGTAGGATTTGTTGTGCTGCTGTGAGGCATCTTGAGAAAGGTGACAATCAGAATTATTATGATAGAAATGTACTTTGATTACTGTTAAATTTTTTTTTGGTGATCTCTTGCCACCACTGCAAGTCAGTTTAAAAACAGACAGATCCTGTTTGCCAGGTAATTAATAACAGGCCGCTGAGGCCAGATTTAGCTATTATTTCTAATATGTTGTGTGATTGTAAAAAACACCTTTTCCAACAGCACGATTGCATTCATTTATATCTTGTTATTTTGTAAATGCTTTTCCAGAGCTTTAATTCATACAAAATGAAGGCGAATTTTCACCATAGCCATCAGTAATCTAATTTAAAGAGAGACTGCTGCCAGCTGAAGGATTATCAATTAATTTAAATAGATTCCTTGCATAATTTAGTATATTACAAAGAACAGTATTAAGTTTTCATTATTCTGGGCATGGCTGTGTGCTCCTTTGAGTTTTTCAACTTATTTTTCATCATAACACTTTAAAATAAGTAACCCAGTCTCATTCTTAATCACTTAAATCATGATGAAGAGTTTTAAGAGTGGCACTCCTAATCATAAAGTAGCTCACATGGATTAAGACCAGCGCAGAGAAATTGAAGTCAGAGGTTGGGCAACAGATCACACTTTCTTTGGATTCTCCGTTGGTGGCAAACCAATAAACTTAAAACAGGTGAGGCCCTGTGCCACAAACAACAAAGCACGATCAGCAAAGCCTCCTATAGGTCACTGTTGCTGTGACTCTCGACAATATGACAGATTAACGACAACAGGTTGAGCCCTGCCCTTTCGGTCGCCCACAATCTCAATTATGTCAGTCTTAATGTACACTGAACAGCCACAATCGGAGGGCCATGGACAGGGTAAACACACTTGCAGGAAGCAGACTAGTGACAGGATAATAAAGTGCCATGATTGATTCAGCTTTCTGGGTGCCAGATCGGTTTATTGTGTGGGAGGAGTGGAACCAGATTGTGGAAGTTTCTGTGCTGAGCTATCTGTTTTGGTTCAAAAGCGGCACTAAGGCTGGAGGAGTAATTCTATGGAAATGATAAATTTTTGTTGATGAATGTTTATACCTTTACCTACGTAAAGGCAATGTAAATTCACGTCAAGTTTGTTGTTTTGTTCAACCAAAGGTCCAAAATAAGTCCAGAAAACCCGATAATATCTACTTTATTCTATTCTATTAAAGCATTAAATAGTCACAGTTGAAAAAGATTAGCTGGCAAAAATACTAAAACAATATAAATTTACCACTGTTTTGTGAGATAAATATTCTTTTGTTGAATTAAAAAAAGGGTTTACGTAGCTGATACATCATCAACAGTGACTGTTTGTGCTCTTTTATTGGAAAAACAGTTAATGCATATTAATGGGACCTATAAAATCAACTAATTGAGCATTCCGGATCTTGCTGAGTTGGGTATCTGTGAGTGACATTGTGCAGCTCCAGGACCTACACCAGACTGCCTTTATTAGCTCTCTGAACTGGGATGTAGGTCACGCCATTAAAGACAGGAAGGGCTCTTTTAGTAAATATTGTTGTGACAGCCTCATATTTGACACCCCAGTCTGTGATCGGTGCTTAGGAGACATTTGCATCAGACACACAGTGAATGGCTTAAACTAAGGAGATGCTGTATAATAGATTGCCACTTGAAAAAGTTAATCCAAGTTTAAAGCGATTTAATTGAGCCCAATAAAGTGCAGCCATATGTGTCCCATAAAAATCAACGGCGTTCCATATGAGTACTAAGTACACATTGAATTGGATATCAGTTTATGTGTAATAAGTCCCATATCCACTGTTCTGATCATATTTTATTCAATAAATGAAACAAAGCCTGCATTTTTATCTTTTCTTGTAGGTTTTTTTTGGGAATATTCACATTAGTTAAAGGGTGGCATGTTGATGAAAAGGGGGCTGAATAATATTAGATCAATCATTATTTTAACTATACTAATTAAAAGAACAAAAACAAAGGTTTTACAGCTTCTGTATTCTTATTTCCACATATTTAACAGTAAATTGCTTGTTAAATCAAAACTAAGTCATTTAATTTCAGAGTGATAACTTAGCTAAACTAATCTTGATAGAACACCTCTGTCAAGGCTAGAATACGCTAAATCACCACCTAAAACAGTAAGTAGTAGGGCAATAATATTTCAATAGGGGGCAGCACACTGCCATTACAGATTGGCCTTTAAATCATATTTAATTGCTCTTTTGTGTAGTAGACTGTAACTGCAGTTTGACTGGAGCTTGAAATGCACCATTCTTCCAAACTACTATACTGTGTGCAACATATACTGTCTGTCTATCAAATCCATTCTCCATATGCCGTCCTTAACAACCTTCTGTCTGCTAAAACTAACGTGCATGTCTTTGTTAAGTGTTATAATAAAAACAGACGACGTACATCCCAGTGATGGTCCACAGTATGAGGTCAACCAGATTCCGATTCCTTTTCTTTCCCTGTCATCAGCTTTGGTTGGCTTTTACTAAAGTGTCATAAGCCATTTGAATGTAAATCGTTGTGACCTTGAAGTCACTAGAGAAAGCATAGATCCGTAAACCAATCATCGCACGGCTGCCCCTGTCAGCCACGCTCCTGTTCACACAGTCACAGCCTGAATTTCCTGATGTTAAACAGAGTAAGGAATAAAGCTCGGTTCACGCTAATGTTTGACAGAACACAGTGTCAGTTTTAAACTTCAAAAGACAACATTGGCATTATAATACTTCTGTTAAAGATTTCTTTTGTTAAATTGCACTGTGCAGTTAAAAACTCTTAAGCGTAGGGCATTGGGGAGATACTGAGGTGTTACAGACTTAGCTTAAAAGTCAGGATAATGATGCTGCAACATTCAGCATTTCTTAGAGCACTTCTAACTGCTTGGCTCGACGGCAGCAGAAAGATCAGTGTTATTATAGATTTGTTGAGAAATCAATTTTGTTAATGCTAATGTCCTTTAAATCTTTCAGAGATAAAGAGCACTTGGTGCATTTCTGTAGGAATATTTCCAGCAGCATCAGAGATCTGCCTATCTATGCCTACTGTGGATTACTGGACCATCTGCTTGAAAGCTGTCTACACTCAGTAAAAAGGGTTCTCGGGTTCTCTGTACGACCCACACAAGTTAACATTTTTTATTCTTTTTACATTTACACAATTACAAGCTGAGACTTTTCAGCTGTGGTTTTTGCACACAAATCTTAAAAACCTGTGACCTGGATTTAGTTTCTACCTGATGTTACACCTGTTCTCCAGCTTGCTCTAGGAATAAAACTACAAGTGTTATCAGTGTATAGTGTATGATGATCACAGATATAATTATCAACTATGCCCTTAACACAACCTTTTATTCTTAGAAAAAGTTATGTGCAGCCACTGAAGTTACAGAAAGCAGATTATATCAAGTTTAAACTAATTGCTATACTTTTTTGACTCAACAAAGAATTTGTTTTATGCATGTCACCTCTGGAATTAGCTGCAAAACAGACTGAAGTTAGAGATACTCATTCCTCTGAGGGATTTAAAATGTTACTGTGTGTGTGTGTGTGTGTGTGTGTGTGTGTGTGTGTTGCTGACTTTTTACATCTCCATAACATAAACCTTTCCTGAGCAAAGAAAAACAATCATGTTTCTATGCTTCAATGTATTTTCCAGTGTTCTGATTGTTTACTTCAAAAATAAGATGATTTTCTTAGAAAGAAATACTTCCTTTTTCCTTCAAATTCCTCATGTTTATCACCAAATTTGTCAGTCCCTCTTGCAAAATAAATGTTATTCTTAGTTCTTCCTCAAAAACTAAAGCTAAACTTACCACTGCAAGTCAATAGGAGTGGTCCTCATCTTGTATTAGACCTATGTTACGTTTTCCTCTTTGCTCCTAAAAAGTTATTTGGGACGATTTATTATTTTGCCATCAATACAAACAACTTGAAATCAAAAATCCAGATGTTTCAGTAAGAGGTTGTTTAATTCATTACTGGCTGCAGTTAATAATTTAAAAAAATTCTCTGCTTCTCCTGATGTATGGGAGGGTAAGAAATCACAGGTAGAACACAGATGAATTGTAGCCCTGCAGGCTGTGTATCCTCAGTCTTGACAGAGAATGGAGCATTGGTAGTTTCGTAGAGCATCCAGGAATGGAGATTAGCATGGAGCCATCAGCAGCGCTGCAGTCCCTCCCTACCCAGCTTCTGCTGTCAGACCGCCTCCTCCCTGCTTGTCAGGAGCTCCGACGAGGAGCTGTAAAAACCTTTTCCCCTCTCCTTAACAACTGCAAAACAACACGCACACACCCTGGCTGAGGTGCCTGGTTTTCTGAGGCCTCTGACAGGACGTGCTGCAGGCACAAATTGTAATTCATAAAGGTTAAGGGGGTCAATGCCTTTTATTACCAGTCTGAGTGCATCCAGCTTGATGGGGCGGGCATGCAAATGGAATGTCTCAGAGTGTTCTATGCAAGAACTCAGACAGGGAGTGCGTGCGTGCTTCTGAATGGGAGGAAGTAAAAGGTGGGTATAGAGTGGGGGGGGTGCGTGAGATTGGCTGCTCTCTCCACAGCCATGTAAGACCACACAGCCACTGGCCGGTTAATTAGACAGTATGACATTGACCTCAGGTAGTTAACGGCCACTTTGATATGTGCTGTCTTGCAATTAATGTATTGTAAATCTTCATGTTTTATCATACGCTTACCTCTGACCTATAAGAATCTGCATTACCTACAATGCATTCTTACATTTTACAAATGCATTACCAGAAAATCAGCCGTGTGAAATTCTGTCATTATCTATCATGATAATGTTTTTCTAATAAATCTTAATGTGCACTTTAACAATTTTTAGAAAGGTTTAGAGGTTTAAAATCTGGTCTAGTAACACAATTTAATATATGAAAGGTATGTGGCATCAAGAGCAAGAAATATTTGGTTCTGTTTACTCCATTAGGAATTTTAGAAACGCATTGAATTGCAACTCTGTTTTTCTCCTCCTTTGTGCAGTTACCTTGACCCCAGCAACAAAGGCTATGATCATATTACTGCACCCTATTGCACCCTCTGCTGGATCTACATTGAAAAGGCATTGTTCTTGGTCGCCACAAGTATACTTCAAGCTATTTGGTCATGATATAACACATTTAATGATAATAACTGAACTTTGCTTTACTAGAGTATGGTTTTAATTAAATTTGATACTAGCATATATTATCATTAACACAGTATAACAAATTTAATCATTTGAAATTTTCCTTTGAAAACGAAAGACCTGTAATATCCCGTGTCAAAAGGCTGAAAATAAACATTACAGAACAATTCTTATAATAAAACAGACTAGTATAGACTAAAAGTGAATGTATTAAAGCAAAAAGGAAATTCACAACATGATGTACTGACTGTTTCTAGTCAGTGTTCATGAGGTCAGGAATCTATGACTTCACTTTCACAGTAAAACTGAAAACATCATACCTGAGGAGCCACTGGGACATTCCTCCCTTAAAGCCAGTGCGCTACTATGGCAGACTCTCTGTGCTCATTACCTTTCCATCACAGACCAGCTGCTGTGGAGTCATTCATCACGATTACAAATACACCCGGTGTTGGTAGACTGCAGCTCCACCATCAGCCTGTGTGATGCACAGAAAGAATGCCGAGCCACCGGTCCCTCTGGGCAGACTGTTAAATTCACACCACAACAGGTGACAGTAGTGGACAACAGCAGGCAACTTTTGGTAAGAAAAATGCGTGTTGTACATGTACATGTTGATACTCCCCTGTGCTGTTCTTCTAAGCCAGAATCTAGAAATACATGTCGTAAAATAAGTGCTATCATATCAGACGGAACAGATTTAAAATAAAATGCTCTGGACTGTTCATGCAAGCAAATATACAGGAAAAGGAAGCACATAAGTTGGATTTCTAATTATATCTAGATTATGATTTCCTGGTTTGATGTGGCCCACAGGAATACCATAGTCAAGAATTTCCAGAAGGCTTTTGTTCCCACAGTTAAAGTCTGTGCAGCAACATTTAACAATGCATGGGTTAGTGTTCATGATCACACGAGCCATTGCTTCTTACACTTTTCCTAAATAAATCGTACCAGTTTTAATTTGAATGACAATACATGTTTAAAGATGAATTAGAAATAATTTTATAATTATCACTAAGTCATACATATGTATGGAATAAAATTCTACTGAAGCTTCTCCCATAATTCCGGAGAACTTGTACTATATATTATAAGATTGTTTATGAATTAGAGAGATTATAAGAATGACCTATTCACACCTTAAATTCAGAGTTTGATTGTAATTACATTCTATGCAAAATTAAAAAATGCTAAGGATACAAAGATTTGCCAATTAGCCATTTTGATTAACTAGCTTTGAAAAAATTGTTTGACTTTCACATTATCTGACATTATGTTATTGATGTTAACATAAATTTTTATTTTCAAAATTTGTTTCAAGATTGCAGGGTTTTATAACCATACTAGTCCATTAAATGTAAATATTCCCTGTTTTTGTATACAAATATCTATATTGATATATCTTGTATCTTTGGAAACTTGGGTCTCTACGACAAATTGAAATCTTTTTAGAGAAAAACATGCAAATGACTGAAAGTGACATCTTGCTGATCCTGGGGCCTACCTTCATAAAACAAACACTATATTGCTATTTTATTACTCAAGCTACAGGAGTGTAGTTTGAAACTTCTGTCAAATTATTTTATTTAATAGCGCACTAATATTACACTGTAGCTACAATGAAATACATTTTAGTAGGGTGAAAATATCACCAAACCAGTCCTTAAAGATGAGTCCTGTAATATTGCCTTTCTCGTCCACAGTACTGTAATGCAAATGTTTATGTTTAAAAGTAAAGTGAGGATTGAGGGAAGACATTTGACTCAATGACTTATATACATAACATACAGAACAGAAAACACATATTGTGTGAGAACACTGCCTTTAAAAACTGCACCAATGCTCACTTTGTGCACTTGTTTTTCGAGCTGTTTTGCAGATATGTGTCATGGCAATGTTATTTCAATTATATTGGAAATCTTACCAGACTTCTGTCATTAAATCTAACTTGGTGTCCTTTGCCTCTTCACATATTCATAGCCAATTCAAAAAGACCAAGAAAGTAGAGTTGAAACCATAATCAGCATTTATTTGATCGGTTTAATGTTTATTGTGTGATTGCAGCTACATCAGGAAGGACTGTTAGAAACCATCCTAGCAGGCACTAGGGTACTAAATGAATGTATATAAATTGAATTATGTGTGTGTTGTGGCAGGTTTACTGTTAATATTTTTGGCATATTGTGTTGCATCATGTTCTTATTCCTTCCGCTTTTATTAATTGCTAGTTAGATGTTGTTAGTGAATTACTTTATTTGTCTTTGTAGGATATACAACAAACTTTACACACACTCCTCTTGTTCTGGTGCTTCCATTGCAGCTACATCAATGTGTTCACCATTGCCACACTTAATTTATTGTTTTGGCTTCATTTTATTAAAGGATGTATTGCCAACATGTACTTGTAAGACCTTAAAAAAAAGTTACTGTAAGTCAATAAGCATCAATGACAACAAAGAATCAATTCCTTGGAGAAAACAGAAACAGGGATCCCTTGCTGCTGAATAGATTCAACACAACCGTGCTGCTGACGACCTTGATTAAAAAGTTGTTTTGTCAATAAAATATGGTTACTAAAGCATTTGTAGATAAGAGATGTTTACTGTTTCAAAAAAAAATTTTTTTCGAACTAAAGGTCTCATTTTATATTAAAGGTCATGCTAGTAGGCTAGCTTTTTTTTTTAACGATATTTAATATAATAAATCCCAGACCAATAGAAGAAAACACATAGTAGGACTTAAAACTCTATAAGGGGTCGACCACTGTATTCAGATATGTAACAAACAATTTGGAATTGAACAAACATGTAAAGATTTAAAAAAAAGAGCAGTATATGGCAGTATATTCATATAAAACTTAGAATAACATGTACAGCTACAGGATGAAAGGAGTAAAATGAAAAAGGTCGACTGTTAGTAACTCAACTGATTTTAAAGGCGCACACTAATTCATTTGTCTTGCCGCTGTTTTGATGTTAAATAAAGTTTCAGTGAAATAACCTTCCATTGTCATCATCCGGGCCTCTAGATACATCACACCACGCATGCGCACTCCTTCACTGTAGTTCGACCTCTGCAGTCGGTAAGTGTGTAATGGCAGTTTGAATGAACATCCTTTCCTATATAAATCTTTTTTCATCCTTTCTCCTAGCTTAACATTACAGCGCATATGTGAGCACAGCATGCAGAATGGATGTGAATGCACCTGCGAATGCCTTTATTTTCTCTGCGCGGCGTTTATTCACCGATTTGACCTTACTTATCTCTGTTCTCCCTTCCTCAGGAAGACCCGGGCTTCAACCAGACTTGACCGAACCGGTTAAAATCACCTAAAGTAAGATGTACGCCTGTGCAAAGTTCGTGTCTACGCCGGCCTTGGTGAGTTTGCTTTCATTAGTTTTTTACCGTTTTGTACATTTTTAATTCCTGCTTTCACCGTATCCGTTTAGAATCCCGATGGGCCTATGGTTGAACTTGACTGCAGCTGACTGGCAAGGGTATCTGCAGACTAGGCCAACAGGCCAGCTAGATAGCGCCAAAGCATCGAAAGAATTAAAAGAGATTTTATTCTAAACTAAAGTAGCTGTACTACTTAGAATAGAGCGTGCAATGTCACGTTATCTTTAGAAAAGCAGTACAGCTTGTTGTGGGCACTCAATGATGGCCGTTAGCTAAGGTCATTACCGGCCGCCTTTAGACTAATGTAGTGCAGAGTTCACGTGAAAATTCAAACACAGCCGCCTGTGCTGTTAGTCACGTTCTGCTAACCGGTTAAAACTATAGCTGGATCGATCATTAATAACATTTCAACGTTAATTTTAGCTTTACTGTGACATGGAGTAACAAATCTCAACACTATGTACAAATTACTTTAATAGCACATGAAGTACCTACATATTACTGAATTTGACAGGTCACATAGTGTGTTGAGTACACTGAATGACACCTTGAACTGTTGTTTTGTCTTAAGAAGCATGGGATGTGTAACAAAATCTTAACCGTATCTGTGCTGCTACTGCAGGTCCGTACTGGTTCCCGGGCTCTTTACAGACCCCTCTCTGCCTCTGTGCTGTCCAGGCCTGAGATCAAAACAGAGGTAAGAGGACATGCAGGCTTACCTCTGGGATTGCAGCTGTCATTTTACTAACTGCTAATTTACACTTGATGAACTGATTTGTTCTGGTTAACTCAATCAAATGTTCAGACCCCAGTACGTAAGTTTCATATTTGACCTGGTGTAAGTGAGAAACTTAAAAATCAAAAGGGACAAACATTTAAACACTATAAAGTTTACTTTTAATAAGTGTGATATTTGTATATTACAAGCATTACACTAGCTTGGGTTTGGTATTGAAAAAAATGTTAAAAAAACATACGAAATGGGAGTAGTGCTTGTTAAATCAATAGTTCCTATGACTAGTCCACCTGTTTCTGCACTGTTTGCTATGCTAGTCGAGGGCCGTAAGTCTCATGGAATTAGTTATGCAGGTGAATGTTTACAGTTTCTTCTCTTGCTTCAGAGCAGTGTTGCTGTGATGCCACAGAGCCCCATAACCCAGGTCACATTGAGGAGCTTTCAGACCAGTGCTGTCAGCAGGGACATTGACACCGCTGCCAAGTTTATTGGTGCTGGAGCCGCCACAGTCGGAGTAGCTGGATCTGGAGCTGGAATTGGAACAGTTTTTGGCAGTCTCATCATCGGCTATGCTAGGTTTGTTCTCAACATAGTGACATTTCCTCACATTAACGTGTTCAATTTTTGGTGCTACCTTTGTTTTTGTTTGGTTTTTTTGATACATACTCTGACTGTTTGGTTTTGTTTGCAGGAACCCATCTCTGAAGCAGCAGCTGTTCTCCTATGCTATCCTGGGATTTGCCCTGTCTGAAGCCATGGGACTGTTCTGTTTGATGGTTGCTTTCCTTATTCTGTTTGCTATGTAAAAACTCTGCAAAACAACACTTTCAATACAGATGTGACTACATATTTTATTGTGGCTACCAAAATTGTTCCATGTTGATGTCATGCAAATGTACATTTTCCAAGATTTCAGACACTGTCGAAATAAGCAAAACATGTATTGTATAAATGTAAGAAATTACATGATTAAAATACATGCATTTGACTATTTAAGAATGGCAGCAACTTTTGTCTGCAGTATCATGTTTTCACAACAGAAAGCAGTGATTTTTCATGAATGTCCTCTTTGTGAAGCAGCTGTTTGAACCATGAAATAGCCTTTACTCAGAATATCACCTGAATTCTTGCTTCAGCTGCAGTTGAATAGTACTGTAATTAGGAAGCAAGTGAATACTTGCTTTGGAAACAAAGTTGAATAAATCTAGATTTAATTGAGTCAAACGATATTTGTATTTGCACTTTGTAACAGTGTGTACACCGGAACTTTTTAAGATGGTGTGTTTAATCTTAGCCCTAAAACAATTAACTCAAATGATTAATTGTTAGTGCTTATTGTTTAAGCAATGATGCACAACATTTGCTTGCACAAACTTATCCAATAGAGAGATGCTCTGAAGATATACAATATACTGTCATATCAGAGTTGTGCCTTGTAGATGTTGGAAAGTCGCACTAAGTATATTAGAGTATTTAATGTAAAGCTTCAAATTAAGTACAACCTTAAATATTGGCATTGAGAGCCAAATGCCACATTGGAGCCTAGTGAAAACTTGTTTTTGAGTAATTCATCAATAAACAACCAGGGAAGGCCAACCTTCAAGTTGACACCTGTACTGTAATGCAATTATTTGATGAAATATATCAACGGATATTCAGACATGTAGCTTTAAAGTACATTTCTCAAAGTATACAAATGTTTTTTAGCATTAAAGTACATGTTTTTTGTACGAATAAACCTTTTATAATTAGAATACAAAAGGCAAACAAACGGACCGTGCACTTTTAATTTTAATTAATATTTATTATTTCAAAACGCTCTTTTACATTTGAGTAAAAATGAATCTGCCCCAAGAAATTTGTGTGACGTTTACGGAAAAGCTCGAGCTGTTCTCGCGATACTTTGATAGACGTGGGATTTTGGAAACCAAGGGTTGTGGCTGAGGGGTAAGTGACCACAGAAACTGATGGCGAATACGTTCAGAGTTGTTGTAAAAGATAGAATTTGTCTTACTGTGCAGAAGCTTTGCTCCGACGCAACGAAACGGCCTCCAAATACACGTTGACATGTCCTCTGTTTACAGTAATATTTGGGTCCAAAAATGGCGACGCTTGCATGTTAACGCCAGTGATCGGGCTATTCCATGGAAGCTACTGGAACAGATGATCGGTCCCTCTATAATAACGTTATAGGTTTTGTGTGACGCCTTTTCATAATGAATAGATGTATTTACATGACGGGAAAAGGGGGACGCGTTAGCAGAGGACAGCTTAGCCCAGGATGACCTCCCAAGACGCATATTTGGACCAAAATAAATAAGTGTTAGTCCGAGAATCTAGCGTCTCTTATGGTGACACTGAGGTGTAAACAACCAAAGCAGCCGCCCTTCATCGATATGCTTTGTCCAAGTTTCCAGCTGCGCTCTCAGTTCTTTTACCTAGTGCCAAGTTACTGAACCTTTAGTCACACACGACCCGATATCATCACTACAATTGCTGACAAATCTGAACCAGTTATAGCAACAGCGTTCCTTTTACATCTTGAAGGAAAACATAGGGTTATTTAAACCCCAGATATTTATTTCCAGTCTGTGTTTTTCCCCCCATTTTTATTTCAGGGTGACAAAACAAGAATTCCTTAATATGAGTGATGATAAACCTTTCCAATGCACTGCTCCTGGTTGTGGACAGGTAAGTAATTTCTCAATTATCACAAATGTCACTTTGTGCCGACATCCCAAATTACTCTGTACCTTATATAGACAAATTCCTGCCTTCTAATAATGTAATTTGAAAAATTTTTTTTTTTTAGCAAAAGTTAGCTGTTCAGTGCAGTCAACTGCAGTACAGTGTGGTTTATAACACAATTCTACTGTGTGTTAGGTTGTGTTCATTGGTGAATGGTTGAATTAGCAATTCATACCAGAACATACACAGCATAAGCTCAGAATGGTGTTTTTTCTGTGTTTATGTCAGTTGCACCATGTATATGTGTTTCAATTTGTAGTAAATTTTTTTTTTTTCGTTGGTGTTGTTGGTTTGGGTGGGTTATGTGTCTGTTCTCTTATGACAAAATGTAACCTAATCAAAGATGTAACCAAACTATTATTAAGTAAAACAATAAAGGTTTTATGTTCAAACTAATAATAATAATAAATCTTGACCCTGTTGATTATGTATTCTAGTAGTGGAAATCACCAATCATATTTGCCAGTAAATAAATCACTAAGGAATATTTAGAGGTATAAAAAACATCCCTGGTTAGCTGCTTGCTGTCTCTGGTTGGTCATCCATCTTGGAAAAAGCCATAGTAAGGATTATAACGAAGTCAGCATTTACATTTAAATCTAGTCATTTGTGACACTGTGCATCTTGCAAACAGATGGTGCTGTTTGTTAAATTAAAATTTTATTACTCATTTTTATACTCAGTGCTTAACCAAAAACATTTCTTATAAACCATATGCTTTTGTATCATTTCTCATTGTCATGTCTGTTTTCTTTTTGACCTTACGTAGAGATTTACAAATGAAGACCACTTGGCTGTCCACAAACACAAACATGAGATGACTCTAAAGTTTGGCCCAGCAAGGAATGACAGTGTCATTATTGCTGGTATGTGCTTTTGAAGTGGATACATTCAATGTCATTGTTTCTCACCAATGTTCTAAAGGTTCTTCAATTTTGCAGACCAAACCCCCACACCCACCCGCTTTTTGAAGAACTGCGAGGAGGTCGGGCTCTTCAATGAACTCGCTAGTCCATTTGACCATGATTTCAAAAAAGCAACTGAAGATGACATTAAAAAGGTTGTTCTTACAGTACAGTTAGACTTTCTAGCTAATAATGATACTTGTCTTTGTTCTCTGTTTGTATTTCCTTGTTGTTTGTATTGTATGTTGTCCTTTGCCGACTTATTCTTCTTGCTTCTGTTTCTTTTATAGTTACCATTGGATTTATCACCTCTTGCGACCCCTATCATACGCAACAAAATTGAGGAACCCACAGCTATGGAGGCACATCGAGATAGCCCCCTGCCTCACCCTGAATCTACTACCAATGATGACAAGGTAAAGGGTTCAGATATACTTCCTATTTATTTATTATTTGATTTTCTAAAGTAGTCATGAGGGATGTTGCCCTATTTCTGTGATCAGTTATTTATCCTGGGATTTTCAGATCCAGTGTTTGACTTTTTGATCCTTTTAATCTGATAAAGACTTGATTTTTAAAGTAAAATATGTATCTTCTTCTTTTTGTGGTACACTGAAAACACACAAAAATAGAATACTAACAGTACAACACAACAATACTTTTCAGTAAAAATAAGGACAACATTTTCCTAATGTTGAGGAGAAAGTTAAAATTGCTGATATATAGTATAATAGTAATCCATTTAGTGATTTGGTGTTTATTAAGCACTTCCACAGCTAAGGTGTTGTGTGATGTTTGCAGGACTTATCTTTGCAGCCTGCCTCACTGCCAACATCCACTATAGTCCATCCTGCATCCCTCCAAGTTCCCAATGTACTTCTAGCAACCTCAGAGGCTAATGTTGTAATTCAGCAAGCTCTTCCATCGCCAACATCTAGCTCTGTTATTACCCAAGTCCCATCCACTAATAGGCCTATAGTGTAAGTAACTTTAAATGACCATTTTGTAAAAGCTGTAGTTTTATTAGTCATCCTTTTCCTTTTCAAAACCTTTTTGTGCGGTTTTGTCTTGGTGAGCTCGTATTCCATGAGGCATGTGTTTGTTTTTAATTTGTTGTCACTCTGCAGGAATTTTTGGTTTTGCTTTTAGACTTGTCCTTCAAAATGGCATCAGTATTGCTCAAATATAAATATACTGCTTCAAATGAAATAAATGATGAATAAAGCCTAATGGGGTTTCACATAATTATCCCTGTCACACTGTGTGCTTACAGCAGTTTTTGAAGTTGTACATTTTATAGAGCCTAATACCTTTGTAAAGTTTAATTATTTTCAAAGGCTACATTTTCCTTGAGCATTCATGAAAAATCAAACCATCTGGGAGATGCGGTTGATAAATACGGAACTAAGTGTAGTGGAGCTAGGTACAAATAATTACACGTTATATTTATAACATTCATTGTTCCTTGGTAAAAAGTCCATAGAGTGCAACAGATTTGGCATAGGTAAGCGATATGTTGACATTACATGGACCTAATTTTGCTTTTGGATGGTTTCAGTGTGACTTGAAAGAGAGGGCCTATAGGTTTAGCTTTTCAGAATTTGACAGATGATTTGGTGCACGCCCCAGATGTTGTAAAATCCCTAAGGAACAAGACAGCCATATATGGGCAAAACTGATGTCACTTATTGGGTCAAATGTGACAGATGTTTGTTTGATAGACAGGTTGATGACATGTTCGTTTGATAGACAGGTTTCCAGTTTACCAACAACTGAGGATGTGTGCACATCTAGGGGGCAGAAAACAAGAAGATAACATGTTTCCACTATATATATATATATATATATATATATATATATATATATATATATATATATATAAAAATTGACATTTTCACTATTTTTATATAAGACTGGTTAACCTCTGTAAAAAATTATATTTAAAGGCCATTTTTTACTATTCACATTATATAATATACATTTTTTAACTACATGTCACCCTTAATAGACCTTTCTTGGAGATTCACTCTCCACAAACTTTCGGCACTTAATTAGTATTATCAATCTGACATGGATCACAAAAGAAACCCTACATGAGATGAATTTCTTTCTTTGAAAAATTACAAATGGAACAATATGACTAAATTGTCCTTAGAACAGGAGTTTATTCCTGCAGTGTCAGTGTAAACATCAGTGTCAGTAAATCAATAGCTCAGGCTAAATTGATCTAACAGCTAAGTTAACAGGCAGTTTTCTGCTTAAAACTATTGTGATTGCTGTTGTTTTACCCATAAAAATGTCTCAAGTTTTATCCTTATTAGTTCCCATTCATTTTGGCCCACTTTCTCCCCCCGAGATATGTGCACAGGTCATTGATGACGTCGCTTGAAAACCTGTCTATAACACTGCTTGACTGTGTTACACAAAATTTGTATGGAAGTCTTGTTTGAGTTGGTTTCTGTCTATGTTACATTTTATTCCCATCAACTATTGCCTGATATATATTTGTAGACACCTTTGTCTTTAGTTTGTGAGAAATTCTGTATTGTGTGTTGCTCACAACATTGTTTGTTGTTTTCCTCATTGGGATTTTTTTTCTCTCCTCCTTCAGCCCAGTTACCGGCACCTTCCCTGTGCTCTTACAGCTGCCTAACGGCCAGACGATGCCAGTGGCTATACCTGCCTCTATTACAAGCACCAGTGTACATATTCCAACTACAATCCCTGTGAGTGTACTGCTGGTTATAGTAGGTTTGTGTTGTGTTTCACTGTGTTTCTAAAGCTGACTATAATTTAAAATTGACTGAAGAATTTTTATTTTTAAATTTCTAAATTTTTAAGACTGCGTCTAATCACAGATGAGCTTGTCCTTTGAAAACAGTAGATGAGGAAACTATCTCACCTATTACTCACTCTATTTAGACGCTTTCTCAAGCTTTTAGTCATACACTGGACTCTAGAACAACTAACTTAAATAGACACTAAGGTGAGATTGTTTGTCAGCTGCTGTTTTCCAAGGACAAGAACAAAATAATGAACCTAAAGCAATCACATCATTTTAGATTGTGTGTGGACTAGCAAACTCAGTGGACTGTCACATAACATGCTTTGCTTTACGTCTAAAATGTTGCCCTTTTGTTGCTGTGAATTTAGCATAAAGCGCATCATTTACATGTGAGTAAAACATACTTTTTGTTACTCACATTTTAATTGTAAGACCATATGGACATGGATATGGACATGGTCATTAGACTTTTCACCTAACGTTTATCTGAAACGTACTTTGTAGCAATACATTCATAACACATACAATATAACTTTGGCTCCTCAGATCTGGCAGTCAATTGAAAGCTATAGAGGCTGAGTGAAATAATGGACTGTAGAGTACAGCTGTGTGTCACTGTGGCAAAGACAGCAAAATTGGCTAAGGCACAGCAGGCAACAGTCCAGGAAACCTTAGCGCTATTTGTCCTTGTACAATTAGAATCAATGGTCTTGATTTCTGGCAGAGCCGATAGATTATACTACTAATATGTTTTGCAAAGCAATTATAACTGCAACTCATGACAGTGTCTCATATAGCAAATATGTTGTAAATGAAGGTCTAGTTGTTCTTTTTTCCCCATGCGGAAGCTTGTCTTGTTGTTCACTGTAGTCCTGATTGTCTGTGTGGAACACTGAGCAGCAGATGATTATCTCCTGATAGCAGCACAGCAGGGAAAAACCTCTATCTTCCCTGTCTGTAGGGATTTGGAAAGCCTTTGACAAGAAAAGGAGGGCAAAAGTAGATGGAGAACATACGCCACCAGTGGGCCTCCTTTTACTCTATCATCTTCTCCCCCCCTCTTGTTTCTCTCCCGCCTGAGCTTTCCCCACCTCCCTCTGTCTCATTGTCAGAGGCTGTGAGAGGAGGCCTGGCTCTGGCCTTCCAACTCGTGTCTCTCCATCCTCTCTTCTGCTTCCCTGTCCATATGCTCTCACGCAGATAGGCAGAGGTTCATTAGTGTGCACACTGCATCTCCATGTGGCGCTGCCTCCACAAAATAACAGGCCATCCAGCCTAATGAGGCTGAGATATGAGGAAACTCTGAGAGCCTGCCGTGGCTATACGTGTTAGTGTTGTGGGGAGCGCCGCCTGCCTTTTTGCTGTCGAAGACTAATTTTGTCTGTGCTGATCTGTGTCTCTGCTTTCAGCTTGTCAGACCTGTCACCGTAGTGCCTAATGTCCCCGGGATCCCAGGACCTCCCTCGCCACAGCCCGCCCAATCAGAAGCAAAGCTGGTATTTATTATGTCTTCTTTCACATAAAATGTTGTTTTCATTTTATTTCCCATCTGTGAGAGATAACACCCAGAGTAATGAGAAAGCTTGACTATAAAGAAGCCCTTACAGTCTTTGACCTGATGAGGGCACTATAGAAATTCTGGGTGTGCAGTATTACTAGACTCTTATTTACTATACCCATTAATATGATGATATATGATATAATATATTATTTTTAAATTTTTAAATTATTTTTAAATTATTAACTTTCTACAGACTTGTAGAGCTGCAACTATTTGTCAGTTTGTGGATCAATTTACATTTTCTTAAAAATAATTTCATTCCTATAGTATAATTTAGGCAGGGATGCAGACTAAATTGGTTTAAAACATTTTTCAAAAACAGTATATAGCCAAAAAAGAGAAAACGTTTGGCAATAGTCTTAAAAACAGTGACAAAAAAGTGTCTGTAAGAATGGCTGTTTTCTTTAGTGAACTAAAGATTTTTAGATTTAGGTGGTGAATCATAAAACCAATTTCTCATCATTTCTTGCCTTTTTGGGAAAAAAATGACAGAACAGCTAATTGAGGAAATAAGTGCAGATTAATCAATATTGGAAATGATGATTTTTGTTACCCAACCCAAAAATTTAAAATTATGTAGCTGCTAAAAAACAGAAATATTCCTACTATTTGTGGGAAATAGACATTTCAGAGCTCTTCCTGTGTACAAAGTGATAGTTGAAGGGCAGCGATATGAAGTGTTGTGAAAGAGATCAGTGGCAACGTGATGAAGCATGGATCACAGAACCTGTAAGCGTTCACAGCATGCTCCGCCTGTGGAAATTAACAGATAAACTGCAGTGGGGGTGTGTGTGTGTGTGTGTTGGGAGGGAAGGATTGATCCTTACTGGCGAGGATCAGAAAGGAAGGGAGTGTGAGGGGGAGGTTGTCGGGGATCATGGGGTATGGAGATGACAAGCGCAGAGACAGCGTTGTGCTCAGCACGCCATCACCAGGGCCAACCAGAGGGGGCTACCAGCAAAAGCCAGCTGGGGGCATCGTGGCACGGCTCAGCGAGGCACATTAAGTCAGCCTCACCCTGCATGGAACCTTTTGTTCAGCAGAATCCTGCCTGACCTGCGTCCCCCCCTCCGACTCCCTGTGCCTCCCACCGCACTTAGCTCATCAGCAAACACCTAATGAGCCTGCGTCAAGTAAACAGACCCCCGCTCAACCTGCCCACTCCCCGCCCCCACCTGGCTCTCAGGGGGCGCAGAGACGGCACTTTACAAGGACTGATGATGCTGCAAAGACCACAATAATGATAATTAACTTGCTGAATTTAGAGGATTATGCTGTTAATTAGTTGCAAAATAAAGATAAGTAATATAGTAGCAGATGGTTGAATAACACCCATGAGATGGAGGGTTATTACACTGATGAGGTTTCCATGGCAGAGATGAAATATGAATCTGACTGGCTTTTCCCGCTTTCTATGGCCCATTCCAAGAGAATAATATCTTGTTTCTGCCAGAAGAGCTTCTGGAAGGGTATTACACGATAAACTAATTTGGTAGATAGATTGGTCTGGCAAAGGTAGTTGTTAGAATAATGTGGTCCTCTGTTTTCCCATGTAAATGTATTCCCTCTCACTTTGTTATTGCTTCAAAGGCTCATTCACTTTCACCTTGTTTGCTCAGTATTTGATGCTACAGGAATTGGCCTGTGAATTATAGACACCAGTCTGTAGAGAAACTGTTTCTTTGAATGTATTGTGTGACATGCACCCCTAGTTTTTATTTGAAAAAACAATTTTTTTGATATTATATTCTGTGTTTGTCCCTCACCCTTGCCATCCAGGTAAGATTACAATCTAAACATGTGCAAAATAAATGTGAGTGTGTCAGATGCTTGCTCTGCACAGTTCCTCTTTCTTTTATGTTGCAATGTTTTGTCTTATTTTATATAATATTTTTTATCTTATAATACAATTTAGAAGTCGTATTTTTGGGGTAATGTCAAAGCAATTGTAAAAAGAAACACAGTGTTCCCTGTTGACTGTCTGAACTGAGTAGTTTCATTGAAGCAAGATGTTACAGTCTGTTAACTAACTGCTAAATACTAAAGCTACGTCTGGTGTTGTTAATCATGTTTTGGTAGTTATTTACTGAGTTTTCAAATGTTTAAAATTATTTGCATTTTTTTCACGTCCTTAAATACAGCCATCAAGTATTTTTTTTTTTTCAAAACTGAGTTACAATTTCTGCCCTTTTTTGTAATGCAGTGGCTCACGTTTACATTCTCAAGTGTACATTTCATTTTCCTTTGGGTTCCCAGACTGTTGAATGAATCAGAGGTGGGATGAGGAGACCTGTGTTTTAATTTCACCTTGTGGATTTATTTATGGGCTGCCCCGCTTGGGTTTTTAACATTTTTTTCTTCTAGAGGAATTGTCTCTTTGCGTAAATGGTTTATGGCTGTTTTCCTTCTGCCCAAATGTCTTCTCAGAAACTGAAAGCCACGTTAAGCCAGCAGCTTCCTCAGGTAACCAATGGAGATGGTGTTGAAGTCCAGAGCAATGCTGTAACCCACACTGCTGCTCCCGCCTCCCCTGCCCAGACTCCATCTCCAGCCCCAGCTGCTGTCCTGACTCCCGCCCCGGCTCCTCACCTGCCCACAACTGAGGATCCTTCTCCCCATCCCCTTCAACAACCCGCCACCTCCACCACAGAGACACCTGTAAGTATTCATGGATATTTTATATTTTTGGCACAATTTTTAGGGGTTCACTGTCTTGCCCAGAGACACTTTGACATATAGCATGTACCCGGGATCGAACCACTGGCCCTGTGGTCCGTGGATGACTGCCTTACCAACTGAGCTGCAGGCGCAATTTCAAATATGGTGGCCAAAACATTAGATCCAGTATGACTCCACTAACCACTTTGACCTCAATAATAAACACATTGTAAAATTCTCACCTTTCTGACAGTTTCAACCTCAAAACTGGGAATCTATAACCTTGTAAAAGTAGAATTTGTGGCAGAGCCGCTGTATTGGATTGCATTAAACTGGACAGGTGTGCTTAATGTGAACATCAATGTGCTAGTTAGCTCCTAAGAATTAACATAAAGCTAAAATAGCTCATTATGTCTGTGTGTTTTGTACATTGTTCTGTGTGTACACATCAAACCACCTGGTACTGATCACATGAAGGCATCTAATATACATATTGTGTGCAATTCTTAGTTATTTTCTTGTATTATTTTCATTGTTGTGCAGGCTTCCCCGGTGCCCCCTACTCAAAACCCTCCTACTACAGGGGGTCGGCGGCGCAGAACCACAAGTGAAGACCCTGATGAGAAGCGGCGAAAGTTCCTGGAGCGTAACCGGGCTGCTGCTTCACGATGTAGGCAGAAGAGGAAAGTGTGGGTCCAATCTCTGGAGAAGAAGGCCGAGGACCTGAGCTCCATGAATGGACAACTCCAGGTGCTCTTTACCTCTTACAGTCAGTTGCTGCACTTAACAACTGCTACTGACAGTATGTCATTTTGTGTATGTATGCATGCCTATGTCTGTTTATCATCGCGTGCTGTTGACGTAAGCTTGTGTACAGACTTTTCCCTTCTGTGGTGATGAAGTCATTAAAGCCGATTAAGAAGAGCTGCCATGTGACAGCAGCAGTGTGTGAGCCCTTTACATCGATATGTCGCTGTCAATAAAGATGTATCCTCCAGATGTCAGCCGCACACAAGCGTGTCTTCGCTTCTGTCTCAGCAGTTTACTGAATGGCCTCAAAAATCTCCTAGGGAAAGGTGTCTTTTTGAACCTTCATTTCACTGGAAGCAATTAGGATCTGATGCTGACAAGTTCGAAACAGTTCATGTATCTGCTGTCTCTGTTGATAAGTATGAGTCGGGGTGCAGCACATCGGTGTTCCAGACAATTAAATGAGATGTGGTGTTTATTTGCGCACTGTCTTATTTTTGTATGAAAGCAGAGTAAGATGTGGAGTGAGGAGGAGGAGGGGATAGAAAGCAGTGGAAAAGAAACTGGTTCATGCTGTTAATATCTGGTTCAAAGCTAAGTTATCACCACTTGTCAGTGTTGCACTGGGTGAGAATTTATTTAAATTCTGGTAGATGAAGTATTTAAATAAATTGGGGTTATAAACAGAAATGGTGTCCCTGTTAAGTACAAAGAAGGGAACAACATGTGGCAGAGAATAAAAGGGCACTTAATATGAAGGCATTAATCAACAGTGCAGTTTTTGTAAAAAAAAAAAAAAAAATACCCATGCTGACATGGCCCAGCTGATCAGTGAAACTGCCTCTAATGATGCACAATTATTTTAACATCATCCTTAACTGGCTTTTTAATGAGGTGTCAGGCCAGGCAGCTCACAGGGCTCCCAGCATTACCCAAGGCCCATTTGCTCAATTTTAAATAATTCACAAAATTAGAAACTCTCAAACTCTCAAACGTCCAGTTTAGTCCAGATTAAAATCCCAGGTATGCAGTTTGATGTTACTGTAGCTGCAGCATCAATGGTAGTATTGCAGTCATGGTCCTTTATGAGTAAATGTGTTTGTAAACTAACCAAACACCTTGTATTATCACTGTTAACATGTCATTTTATTTTTCACATCCAACCAACAAATCAGCATTTTTATAATGAATGTTGACATTGCTGACTTTGTAAGTCTCTTATACATCTCAGAAGTGAATTGAAGGGAGAGTAGAAAAGATCTCCTGTGTTTATATTGGCTGTAAATGGCAGCTGTCATCGCAAAAGTGCAGCAAATGTGCTGTTGGCTACATGTGATACATAGACTCCTTCCAGCTGTGTTTAAATCTGTCTTACAATAGCTTAGCCCTGCCAACACCAGCAAGACTAAACAGATGGAATCAAATAAATTGGCTGCTTTTAGACTAATAGATTAAGCTACCCATAGTCCTTTAAAGGAGAAGGGAAGGAGCTTAAATCTGCCATTGGGTGTTCGCAGGAACCTGGCTACTCTAAATCCAGTTAAAGTCACCTTCAGCGTAATGTGGCTCTCTTTTACGACATGCAGAAATTCTCAGCTCCTCTGGGAGCTGTAACAACACAGCAGTGTAAATCACAGCTGCATCTACAAAGTTGCTCTGACAGTCCATACAGCTCACCTCTTTCAAATCTGCTGGTCAGTAGCCAGTGAAGGCCCATAATTATTGGGCTGGAAAAACCAATATGAAGAAGTACATCATACTTTATTCTAAATTAATTTATTAAAGTCTCATGTTTTAGTGTGTTTGTTTCTTTTTAGGGGGAGAAAATCTGAGTTTAGCTGTGGACTTTAATACAAGACAGTGAGTTTGTGTGTGTGTGTATATGTATATACAGTATTGAGCATATGTATAACATTCAGGTTTTTAGATTTATTATATTTTCCTGCTTACTTTGGCATTATAGTCAGACATTAGTCTAAATGCTGCTTATAGCTGCTTATATTAGATTCAGACTAGATCAATAAGTTAGTCAGGTCAACAGATTTGCCATTTTCTATTTTCATTATGTTGTAATGAACAGAATCAATAACAGAAGGGAAATGCCTATTACAGCTGGTGGCACTATATGTTGTTAATATTTTGGCTGACAAGTGTATGTGTGCATGTATATTGAAGGAAAGTGTCATCGTTACATAGTTTGTCCACTAGAGAGCACTGTCTTTACGAAACAAATGTAGTGGTATTAGTGTACATGAGCCTTTGTAGCAAAGGTCAGCACTAACAAAGGGTTAACACCCTGCAATTGGACGACGAAAAACTCAGGATTATATTTTAATTAACACAGGTGGCTGAAATCTGACCCTGTAGTTTGGCAAATTGGCCTGGCACATTGGAACTATATGTCAGTGTCGTCTGTGTGTTTTCATGCTATTACCGACACACTGTTTGCTCCAGAGTGACCATTTAATTAATGTGCTGTTGTGTGTCTCCTCTCTGCCAAAGAATGAAGTCACCCTGCTGAGAAATGAAGTGGCTCAGCTGAAGCAGCTTCTTCTGGCTCATAAAGATTGCCCTGTAACCGCCATGCAGAAGAAATCTGGCTATCACAGTGAGTAATGCTCCATTATTCTGAGCCCGAGGATTCCGGTGAAACACTTCTACAATGAACTCAAGTTAACCACAAGATGGACATGTTTCACTTATGAACAAACAAACAAAAAAAATCAGTTGGCATAGCAAACCCCCTTTTGAGTTTTTTTTTCTTAAAAACTTAGCAAAAGTTTGAATATTTGCGGGCAGTATTGTTCAAGACAAATTCTCTGTGGTGGCAGTGTTGAAGTCTTTCAGAGGGCCACAGGTGGTGTCTGCAAGCAAGCAATTGTTTTCTCTCTATTTGACAGCTAAATAAACATTTGTTAGATGAAGTTAAATGTGTTCAGAAAGGGCGGTAAAAAATAAAATGTTTGGTTTGCCAAGAAATTGATAAGAAAGCACTCTTTTTGTAACTCCCACATAAAGTGTACATTTATTTCCTCAGGTTACATATGATTATCTTCTAATGAATATTTATATATACAAACAGAATTTGTTCTTTGTAGGCTCTTTATTTAAATTTCTTGTTGTCAGCCTGAACTGTACTTTCTCATCATTTGGTCTCATATTGAATTATCACCTATTTTTCTTTGTTTCCAGAAACTGGGGTTCTGTCATATAGATTTTCTGGTCATAACTTACTTTCGTTCACAGATGAGCCAGTATACAATGAGAACAAGTGTGCTCTCAGCCACTTCTCCACTGTACTCCAAACACCTCAGCTGACTTGTATTGACAATGATTGCCTCAGAAATGAGTCCATTAAAGCAGCAAGCTTGACAAGACTGTAGAGCATTGTCATTGTGTGATGTGCACAAAGCTAGGCTGCTCATTATACATCCCTTATTGCTAACCATGCCACTGACACACACAATGTGCATTATGGGACTGATGGTTTCCAGGCTGGAGTGTTCTGTCAGAGCCAGGTCTCATTTGGTATCGTCTGGATTGTTTTTAGCAGGATCCGCAGATGAATTGGGTCATCTTTCTTATGTGTTTGCGGGGATGTCTGTCCTGTTTTTCTAGACCTTTGTGAAGAATGACATTTGTGTTTTTTTGTTGTTTTTTTCCAGTTTGGAAAAGAATATAACCCCATCCAAATACCCCAGTGCATCAGTTTGGTGCATGATGACAGATTTTAGACAAGACTAGAGTCAAAGTGTCAAAGTAAAAGTCAGAGAGAAATAATCCAGTGATTCCCAAATGTCTTTGCCCCCCCAACAGGCCTATCAGATGAGATATACCATACCTTTATCAACACCAACCATCATGTTCCAGATGTGTTTGCACTCATTTAACAGTGATGATTTTATAGAAGAGGTTATTATTACAATATTTCAACAACTCATCAAACACAGCCAGTGTTCAGATATTAACAGATATTAGGTGTTTTAACCATTTAGACCAGTAGTGTCTCCCAGTTACCTAGGTAATAGTATTTACCTCCAGCTGTCTACATTATTAAAAGTTATATCGACTACTTTGAGTTAGTTAAGTAGCTGAAATATCCAGAATTTGTAACACTGTTAAGTCTTTATTTTGGAATGTACTTGTTTGACATGTTTAAATTAAACTCTATTTATTTAGCGCTTATATTCTTCGTATATATTTATTTTTTAAATTAAATTACATTTCTATTTTATTAAATTATTTTCAAATACATTGAGCTGCACTACAATGAGCTACGCACTTTGCACCACAGTGGTAGGATACCTCCTGTGCTTAAAGTAACCCTGATTGGAACTCACAGAAATAATCTATCTAGCCAATTAGTAAAGCACGTTAATTAATTCAGACTCATCCATGGCCCTCACTCATGTAAATGCCTCATCAAGCTCTTCGTTTTCTCAGAGTTACACATCCCATAAGGCTACAGTGCCCTCCAGACCTGGTTATACCCTTCATCATCCTGCCCAGGCCTAGTCATGACAGGTGGGATGAAATTACCCAGACTGCCCCACAAACAAGCCAGGACATGCTTTCAGTTGGCATGCTAAGCTGTCCATCTGCTTACAGAGAATCCCACTTCAGAAACCAAGAGAGCAGAAAGAGGCTCCGGCTGCCCAGGAAACCAGAAATTCCTAGTATTATTTTACATCAGCTACCCACCCCTTAATGTCGTTAGGGGTACTAATGCTCACTTGAATATGGAACAAAATCTCCAAGCTGATTTATCCCAAGGTTGACCTTCTGCAGAGAAGAGCAAGGGGATTTACAGCTCTTTGACATTCACTTGCACTAAATCACACGGTCAATGTCCAGTGAAGAAGGCAGATGAAACCTCTAATCTTAAGGCATTTGTTCAGTTGCTTCTTATGTTCTGTGGAATCAGTATTTTACATTGTCAAATCTAAACCTAGTCATTAATTGCAAAGTGCCATAAGAAGTGACTTCATATCATTAGCAATATTAATTATCATTGTGCTCCTTATTCCTTTATGAAACAGAGCATGAGAGTGGAGTCTTTTTTTTTCCATCAGGATCCAATTAATTCAATGCAACTGCCTAACAGCTGGTGGCATTTCGACTCCAAGTCTTCCCTACTCTCCAGTGCGAGCATCATTAAATCAGGTGCTGTAATCATCTGTCGCTGCAGTAGTTGGCAAGGTAACAAAAACAAATGAGAATGCAGTTAGGGATGGGAAACACTGCCACATGCCCCAGAATGTAATGTACCCTTATGATGTGGGTTTAAATTGACATCGCAGCTTTAATTAAAGGAAGGGCTACAGAAGTAGCATTATGGGGATTAATGAAATGCTTTGCATACACCACATGCAAATAGCTCTTTTACATCTAATTAGGCCTACTCCATGTGGGAAAAACCCTTTCTGGAGTATACAAGGTAAATGCTGCAGAACAGAGCAATGTAAAGTAGCCATAAGTATTCTATTGTTTACTGTGTTTACAGTCTCTGACAAAGATGACAGCTGCGAGGAGATGTCCGTCCCCAGCAGCCCACAGAACGAGGCCATCCAGCACAGCTCCATCAGCACCTCCAATGGGGTCAGCTCTTCCTCTGTGACCCCGGCCGTATCCACCCCATCCAGCGCCACCGCCACCTCAAGCCAGAGCACAGAGAACAGCCAGCCTCGGAGGGGCGCCACCAAGTCTCAGCCTTCAGGGAGCTGATCGTCCCGAACTGTGCCTGAGCGTCAGCACTGGAGCGCTGTTGCCTCTTTGATCTCTCACAAACAGAGGAAAGGGATTCTCTCTCAGCTTTAGTTTAGGCCGTACTGTTTTTATTTATTATGTTTTATGTTTGCTCCATTTTGTCCTCCATAGGCAATGCTTTTGAAAATGCAGTGTTTTCTTTGGAAGTAATGAAGACAAAAGAACAGGCACTTTAGGTGTAAGACGTAAAACAAGTGGTTCTCAAATGTTTTTGTATTTGTGTGACTTATTTATTAATCTTATATATTTTTTTATTTAAAAGCAGTCAGCCTTAACGGTTGATCAGTGGATTGTTAGGGACATTACCAAAGTGTGTTGTGGCACTTTTGTAATTAGTTTGCTTGTTTGTTGTCATGACTTTTATAAGCACTATATTTATGATTACAGTTACATGAAGTCACTTTTTTATCATTTGCTTTTTCCATTTTGCACATTTTGAGAGATGACGGGTTTACCTTTTCAGAGTTTGACAGTCCACACGTTAAGTACCGGCAGCTTTTTAGAACTACATTTTAATACTGTCACACTACACAAATGTAAATGGCTGAATGGGATTTTAAATTTGACAACTTTTCTGTAAGTGAGATGAGCTTCAGTCAGTCAGTTTGAATGTTTGAGCTCATCTCTGCTTGTAAAATAGTCTTTAAAGGGGTGAGCTGGTTAAATGTGTGTTCATTGACATTCCATCTGTAGTCTGATTGTTCCTGAAGCAGTGATTGTAGAGGCGCAGTACCTTTTCCATTACTCAGTCATGGTGATGTTGACTTCATTCAGTGCCATTAATGTATAAATTACTTCCATATCTTTTAAATGCAGAGTAGCTTGAGTTGATTGCTGTTAAAGGGTCTCATGAACATAATTGCGCAGTAAAGGAGATATCTTGCTTTATATACTGTCTTTACTTTATAAGTGATTGTTTATTGCTTCAGTGTCTCATGCAGAGCACTCAAGGACATTATGCTCTTTTCATGATTGCAATTTTAGATGATGTTTTTAGAAAACATTGTAAATAACATTGATGATACATTATACGTGATCTTTGTAGGTGTTACATATTTTGTTTTTATAGGATAGTCTTGATTCTGTAGCTGAGCCCTTTTGATCACATTAACTCTGTTAGTAATTAAAACCGGATCATAAAAAACCTTTCAGGCACTGGGATAGACTTCTCCCTGACTTAATTATGTTATGTAAAATTAAAGCATTCAGATGTGACCTGGAATTAAATCATGTATGTTACAGCAACAACACAACTGCTTTGTAAGAATTGTGAGCATTTCATCATTGAAATAATCGTAGGGGAAAAAAAACACACCATGAAGTCAATTTGCCTTTTTTTCTCAGTCTGTACTGGCTTACTACTATGTAGTTTTACAAGAATTTAACACTTTGTTTTCTTAAGGTATGTTTTTTATTTTATATTTTTCAGTATGTGTTATCTGCATGAGATAATAATTCTCTGCGAGAATTTAACTGTTTATTCAATAAGGTCTCAGTCAGATAAATATTAAACGAGTTGTTTCAACTTGAGTTGTGGCTCTATCTTAAGAAAGCTTTGGTTATTTCTTTACATTTGGCTTAACAGCTAAAAAAGGTGTGTGATACTGTGTTGAAAGTGTACTTGTAACTTGTGAAAGTTCTGTATAAAAATTGAAATGATACGTTGTTGTAATAAACCTTTTAATATCTCTTTAAATCAAGTTTTGCTCCCATTTATTCTCTAATCGTCTCTCTGAGACAAACGGCAGAGTCCCACATACTCTGTATATAAAATGAAAAACCACAGATGAAAGTGAATGTTCTATAGTTAAAAATTGCTGCAACATCATATTTTATCACATTTTTCAAAGTAAGGATGAGTAGAAAATCCCTGTCCTCTAAAAAACCTTTCCCAGCTTTTAGACTAGGATAATTTTTCATTGGGGGTTTCACAAATTATTTTTCATTAAAGGACTGTACTATACTAGAAACTGAGCTGTTGATCAGATTGTGATATAAGTAAAAAACTGAAGCAAATTTCTTGTGGTGTATTGTGCCACCTTGTGGAAGATCTGGAGGTGGCAGACTTTCTGATAACTTATCAATGCATCCAGCTTAACAAAGGGCTTTTTTTATTATTATTTATTTTTTTGTCCTTTCAGCTTATCGTGTGAGTTCAGGGTCGGCACAGTGGATCATTTCATCCAGATGTTGATTTAGCACAGTTTTTACACCGGAGGCCCTTCCTGAGGCGACCCTACCCAATTTCCACTGGGCTTGGGATCAGCTCTGCACAGCTGGGGATGGGAATAGGGTGCTGGGGGTTCACTGTCTTGCCCAGAGACGTTTTTTTTTTAGCTTGAATCATAATACAATTCCTTGGTAATAAATACATTATTATAAATATTGACATATTTTACTTAAGTAAAACTACCACAATATAAAAAAATAACTACTTACTATAGTGCGGTAAAAAAAAAAGTTATTTTCCACTGCTAAAAATGGTTTCCACGGATTAAATTATTTGGGAAAGCCACTAAAAAGTATATTTTTACTAAGTATTGCACTTAAGTAGTAATTGTGAGTTAATTGTATTTCACCTCCCGCCCAACGGCAGCCTAAACCAGCTGTCATTGGGCAAGAGGCCGGGTAAACTCTGGACAGGTTCACCAGTCTTTGTCAGGGCCAACACAGGTGCACATATACACACAGACAACCGTGCATGTCTTTGGACTGTGGGAGGAGCTGGAGTACCCAGAGGAAACCCACACAAGCACAGGGAGATCATGCAAACTCAAAGATAAATCAGGACAAAGTGAATAGAAAATCCAATAGACTATACATAAAATGATGGCACACAGCTGGTCATTTCTCAGATTATACCACCAGCACCAGCTTTGAACTCCCAGCAGGTGGCGTTAGAGCCAAACCGTCAGGCTCTTCATGGAAACACAACTGAAAGGAATGAGAAATTACAGGAATCACACTTTAGGGTTCATTCAGGACAATTACCATGTTGAATATTTCAGTTTGAGATACAATGTGTGTATGTTATCATTATGAAAATTCAGTTGTATTTTTTTAAAATTTCCATTAACACACAAATGCTCTAACAGTGCCTAACTAGGGCAGGCTTGATTAGCTGCTGATCAGAGAGGGTTACTATGTAGGTCACCGCATTTGGAAACAAAAACACTTTTGTCTGGATGCTTTGTATTTATAGCTGAAACTGAAAGATGCTACATTACACCTCTGCACATCTGAGGTAAAATCATCACAAATATATTTTTCATTCTTTTTCACCTCACATGGAGACTATTCATTTTGATAGTTTAATTAATTAAATCCCCCCTGGCAAACAGCTCTGTGTTATTCATTATTCATTCCATAATGATTTTAATGTAAATTTGATGAGGTTTCATTAATGAATGCAGCATGTTCAGAGGTATCTCCATTTTCTGGCAGCCTCAGCAGGAAGAGAATCTTTTGAGACAGACAGCAAAGTCCCACATACTCTGTATATAAAATGAAAAGCATTGTTTATGTATTTCTTGAGTTCCTAGCGTATTGTAAAAAATGGCGAACCGCACATGTGGAGCCATCACATATGGCAGAACCTAAATGGGAAAGAATGGTAGCACAAATAAAGATGGCTAACGTGCTACTGCAGTTTGGAGTCTCCTTGTTTCAGCCTCTGGATAAATGAGCAGGATAATAATGTGGAGCTGATCTGCTGACAGGCAGGCAGCTCCAGCTGTTCCATAATTCGACAGGTATTACGCTTTGGCTCTTAACAGTCTGTCTCAGCAGACTGGCACTTAATTAGGCAAGGATTAAGGCCAAACAGCCTCATTTACGTGGATTGTATTATAAATACATACTGGCTACCCTCTTTTCTTTACGGGGCATCGGGGGTAAATGTGAAAAACGCAGAGGTTTGCTGAAAAGAAGGCGCTGCAGGCCTTTAACTACAGATTTCTCAACAATGAGGACTCTTTCCCCCTGCTGAGTGGGGCCGTTTCTGTGCACACGCTTTAACCCCTTAAATCCAAGGAGACAGAGATAAAACAACTTGATTTACATTTAATTCGGATTATGTAAATACACTGGTTGTGTCCCAAACCAAACATGAGACACAATGCAGGCCGGCTGCAGCGCCCAGCGAAGATGGCCTCCGTTGTTATTCAAATTTAAGGAGTCCAATATTTTTTCAGATGTGTGGTCATGGTCTTTGCATGTAGCCTGCTAGATATGCAAAATGTTTCTACAAATAATTCTAAATTTATTTAGATGATTTTCCACTAAGGTCAAAATAGATCTCAAAGTTGATATCATGTGAATTCATAGATTCCTTGTTGATTTTCTTGTATAATTTTGTTTTGTCATCTGATAAAATATACAGGCAGGACTGAATAGATTTGCCCACATGTCAGCAAGTGCATGCTGGTCCTTCTCCCTGTTTTGTGTGGAGAAACTGGAGAGTTCCCGTCAGAACCTGATCTGTACAGCTGACCTCATTTGACCTACACATGCACAATGATTCATTTCACTGCAGTTTATTTTGGTGTCACCCAGTCAACTTGCTCCTACCCTCATCACACATGTGTACAACAAATTAGGTTCGTCGTTCCTGGTTGTAGTAGCTGCAGTTCCCTAATGCTGCAAGTCTGTCTAGTAAGGTAGTGAGAAAATGATGACATATGTTTTTTTAGTATGCATATGTTAACACTTTTAAGAAGTTGTTTGTTCATATTTAAGTAAGACGGCTTTGTTTTCAGTGGTGGATGTTTCTGGTCCATTCAGTCGATCACTGTGGCGCAAAGCAAAGTAATGCTAGTACGTCTACAGCTGGGATCATGCTACTGTACACTGTTACAGTTGAAGTGGTACAGGTTTTAAATTACTTTATTGCAGATGCCTGTTTTGAGTTGTGCGATATGAGTCAGGCCCACATGGAGCTATTTTGATTGCCTTTGGAAGTTAAATATCTCTTAAATATCAAATGGGTTTTATGAATATATGGATGGTTGATGTGTATTTGTTTTGCTTTCATGTTTATTGTCTCTTTGCCATTCTTTGTTTTCACTATTTCCGATGCTATATTTGTCTGTTGCTGGTATGCTGCTGCACTTTTTTCCACTTTTAATTATTGTTTTTGCTAAAAATAAAACCAACAAGAACCCTACTTATACTGTCCCATTAGTCGCAACTAATTTTCCCAAACAACATATGAATAACTACTCAATATTTTTAGTTGGCAACCTCCACCTACTATCAGACCATGCATGTTTGCTTTTGGTCCTGATTGGAGGGTGACTGTTCATGGCATCTGCCTCTGCCACCAGGGATGTGCATTTACATAATAGCATTACAGGAGGGGGGCATCATCACAGCTATCACAAATTGCACGGGTGGTAGCAATTGCCCAGTGGCATGTGCCCGTGCATGGAGTGAGAACAACTTTGCCAATCCTTCCCCTGGGTACAAGCTCTCCTCAGTGCATCTGAAGGCTCCAGGGTGTCTTCTCCATTAGCTTCTGCTAACTTTAGTATGCATGAAGGTCTGTTCATGGTGGTAGGCCTGTTACTCTTTGAGAAGGTCTCAGTCTATTACTCAATCCTGCTCCCCCTGAGAATTTGCTAGTGTTGTTATCACTATTTTATGGTAGTTTTATGGTCACAATCTCTATGCTGATGATACAAGGTTGCACCTTGTGGTAAAACCACTAGAATTCATAATGTGCTTAAAGAAATTTAAACAAAAGAAAGAAAAAAGAAACATAATCTGCATTAAAATACAGTGGGATTATCAGGAAAATTAAAAAAAAAAAATGGTGTCTCATTTTGGAGGAAGGATGTGCTAAGTAAAAGATATAATACCTCTGTCGTAAATGTAGGGGACTAAAAGTACAACGTTGCATACATTTATAAAATGTAATATTTTGAAAAAAGTATTTAGGGACTTTCTGCCACTAATTCTTTGATGTCTAAATAAACCAAACATTTTTCTCAGTCTTTCTAAAACCTGTTTGATAATTTCAAAATCTTGCAAGTGTGGTTGAACAAAATGCTGCTTGGTTTTTAACTGCAGCTACAGGCTGTAATCATTTTCCTTCCTGTCATCATTACAGTGATCTCTGGGTTACTGACTTTACCAATACCTTTGAGAGCCACACATGTCCTGACTCCAGCTGACATTTTATAGCTCTTATCTTCCTTCATGTGCTGTTTGTGTTGTTTGTGATTCGAAAAATGGAGTCTGCTCTGCTGACTGCTCTGTAATTTCTCTTACTAAAGAGTTTGGTGGGAGCTTTTGCTCTTCACACTCTACACAATAAAGTGATTGTACCAATCATTTCTGTGTCTAAATCTATATGCACCTTGTTCTTCAGTAGACCTCCAGGGTTGTGTACAGTGTGTATAATCACATCTTGGAGCTACAGTTGCACTATTTACTTTAAATAATATTTTCTATAACAATGCCAGACTTTAAAAATTAGTTTTAAATGTTTTATTTTGTTTTTTTGGCCTGTTTTATTAAATATGGGCATGGAGTTTAGAGCCATGGTGGGATAATCAGGAAGCACCGAGTGACTGACATTATTTTATTAGTTGAGGTGTTTTTGGTGTTTTCTTGGGATTTGATGACTGTGACAGAAGTGTAGAAACATAAAACATGTCATAATAAAAGTCACATCTTCTCTGCTCTTGCTCTGTTGCCAGACAAATGCTGTCTTCTCTTTTCTCTGTTCATGAAAGATTTTAAAGGTAAAAACTGTCTGAATGATTGTGTCTAATTTATAATTCATAGACATTGATTCACGGATGACAACAGCAGTGAAAATGTCTTTGGATCTCAGTTTGAGGACTATTTATTCTTCAATGATTTCAAAATGCGTTTCTTCACTGAAGACTTGATTGAGCTCTCTCTCAAACATGCTCACATGAGGGAATCTCCTTCAGTAACTGCTGACCAGCACAAAGCCTTATCAATTGTCAGAGGCTTCAGTGGGAATCGGAGGATTGATTTTATCCACAGAGGTGTCCTTGGGAATTCTTATTAACTGCAATAATTACAATATTCATATGTATTGATTGTGACATTATTGAAAATGTTCACAAAATCCTCATTTCATGTTCTGCATAAATGAAATTCTAATGAAGCTGTGCTCTTTCAAAAGCCATAAAACATCATTAATGTGCTCTTGACATTGACTTGCATTACAGTATGGAGCTGTGCATGTCACCCCTCCTGCTTCATTCCCTGTCCCCACCACCACCCGTCCCCCTCTGCTCTCTGCACTGACCGGTATTACTGATTGCTCCTGTATCATTGTGGGCACAGTTGTGTTGATTTATTGGCTCTGCAGCGATCTTGATTCCCCTCATTAGCTCCTTCATTACACTGTCGATCATTTCATGGGGTTGGGCCTCATTGCACATGGGGCTTTACTCAGCTGGTTCTGAGCATATTCTTGTGGACGATGCTTATTGAGATGGATTTCTTCTTTTTTTATTTGAGCTTCAGTTTTTATTCTTTATTTGTTTGTCAGAAATATGTAAAACTATCAGAAGGCCTTTCTGTTTATAACATTAATATATTACTAGGGTTTTTATTTCCCAAAGTTAAAGATATGATTTTATATAAACCAGTCTTATTTATCTAGCTAATGACTAATCAATTAATAAACCAATTGTGTGTTTGTTGACGGTGGAGAGGTGGTGACTGGTGGAGCAACACACAAAACAGTGATATATGTCTGATAGCTTTCAGTGGAGAGAGACACTTTGACCAATATTGAATAGACTGCAGCGGACAGCAGTTAGCATCAAGTGGAGAGGAGAAGTACACAAAGACTAGTTTTAAAGCTTTGAACAACGTCTTAGGTTTTAATACACCCTAAACTTTTAGTTGTCCCTTGATTTGGTGGGTCAGAGTCTTAACTGGTTCTAGCGATTGCGCTGTTGGTCGGTTGGCCAGTCCACCTCTTTGGTTCAAATAATCTGACTGCTCTCAGATGATTTTTCAAAAATTGTTTTAGACATTCAAGATCTTCAGAGGATGAGTTGAGGGGATTGAACCCCTGACAAGTCCTCCAGTGTCACTGTGATGTTCACATTTTTTTTTTTTATTCTAACAGCTCAACAACCATTGGATGGTTTGCTCGGAAATATGGGCCACACATTACTGGGCCTCAGACAATGACTTGGTATTGTGAATCTTCATGCTTTTATTTTGCTCATTCTCCCACTTCCGGTCTTTCCCCCTATTGTTGTTTTAATTTCTCAGATCATTCACTTCCCCCACTGCGTGCCCAGCTGCTGTGGTCTGTTTTGGTGCCATCTTCTCATGTCCCCCCTCACCTGCATCTTGACACCTGCTTCACCTGTAGTGTTTAAACCCCCACCTTACATTCACTCCTTGCCAGATTGTGGTTATATCCACACTATTCTGCCTTCTGTTCTATCTCTGGATACTCCGGTATTGTTTTTGATAAAGATTTGGCCTAAACTTCGTTTGAAGAATTCACGTCAGAGCCAGAGACATTGTTTTGTACCTTGTAAACCTTATTTGAAGCCTGTAAATTAACCTTTTTTCACTTAGTTTCTTGTGTTTTGCATTTGAGTCTTGGTGTATCACACTTGCTTTGATCCTTTGATTCTTAAACTACTGCTGTCATTTGATCTGTCAGATTAATGATCACATATCTTGCAAATCTTATGCTGTTCTCATTATCATATCCTGTATGCTGTATTTATAGCTATTTTGCAAAAGCAGTAGAATGCTAAGATGCCTATAACTTGCTAAACATTGACAAGTGGATGTGAGCATTCTGTGTGTCATCAGTATTGCCCCACATAGTTGCAGAGTTGGTCTTGTCTTGTTCTGGTGCTGCGACAGTTTAATTTCCACTCTGTGTGATCAATACATTTAATCATATCTTCAAATGTCAATTTGAACCCTTCTTTCAATAAAGGTTTGGTTCTTTGTGTTTGCTGTATTTCACCCATTTTACAAACCCATCATCCAGCATCAGGAGGTCTCCAATAAATCCTGCATGCTACTAATTATTTTGGCATCATACGGAAAAAATATTATTTTCTAATTAGCTCTGATGAAAAAAGTAAGCAGATTTAAAACATCTGTGCCTCCTGCAGCTCCAATCATTTGTTCATTCATTATGAAAGAAAAACACATCACAGGCCAAATTCAATGTTAAATGCAAGAAACAAACTGTTGTTCTCTCTGCTTTGCATGTTTCAGTAAAAATCAGGATTTTATTGCAGCCATCTCAGAGAAACTCATTAACTTTAAAATGATGCTTGGCTCTCTTGCCCCTAAATGTATGGAGCAGTTATCTCAGGGTTGACTTCCTGTCATGCTTGACGGGTGCAGCGACATTAAAATGACCTTGCAGCATATAGGTGAGAATTTCACATGTGAAGCAAAGGAACACAGCCCGCAAAGCACCAGTTCCTACTGTCAATCTAAATTATATAAGTCAAGACACTCTCTGCTATCATGTTCTACACTGAATATGGGCTATTTTATTAAGTTAATAAATCTTAATCTTTTCATCAAAATCCACAATGAATAAGGCATCTATCTATCTATATACAGTATCTGTATATGTTCTTCCTTCATGGCTGGACTCCAGTTTCATATTCATCATGAGCCAAGAAAAATTAGCCAAGTTAATTTTTTCACAACAGCTGTATCTCCCCATTTCTACAGCACTAACTCAACTCAGTCACCCTTTAATGGGATTTCCATAAATCTGCTAAATGGGTTTAAAAACAGCTTCACTCTTATGTGGATATTAGAAATCCTAATGTGGACTTTGAAATTATGTTCCAGATGCACACAATTTGACAGAATTAGTTCTGTCTCAGCGAGCTGCTACTCACTCTCAGACACATTTTCTCCAACAGTTAAGTCAGGGCTGAGCTTGAGGAAGTTAATGGGATTACAGCGGAGGCTGCTAACCCAGGATTTAACTATCAAATGTTCAAGAGCAGCACTGAGCTAATGAGGGCACCTCTGATTGCACATGAAGGGGAGTGTGATTACTTTGGTTTATCAGATGGCACCAGGGACTGTGAGGGCATCGCTTTTACTGATGCTATTATAGTCTATCTCATGCTTCTAATGCTCATCAATTGTCTGACAAACCAACGGAAATAACACCACCTCTTCAGCTCGGCTGTGGCAGCTATCGACAAAGCTGTGAATCCAAACACTGAGCCATAACCGTGGGTAGTCATGATTTCATAACTTGTCACGTGATACACATCAGTAATTAAATCTTTTTCTTATTTTCAAAGAATTCTACAAACACCAACGTACCAAAACCAATATGAAATTGATTCTAAAGACAAATGTTGCCTGGACAAGCCTAATGTAGTTTATTCACGCTGTTGTTCAAAACACATGCGTGCAGAGTTGTGTCAATTATTTTGAGTCAAGTAGAACAGCAAATGTATTAATCTACAGCTGGAAATAAACCCAAACAAATGTCATATTACTAAAGATTTCGAAAATTAGTTTTTTCGAAAAGTTACTTGGTAAATATTTGTGACTTGTTTAAAAGATTTTTTAAAAACATAAATAAATCTGGAGCTCATTCAGAGAGTGAATGAGACAATGAATGAGGCAGTGAATGAGACAGTGAGTGAGACAGACTAATGCATTGTGCAATAGTAAATATACAGACTTCATTATTTTACATGTTGACTCTGTCAACCTCTTTGCCTATCATTCAGTCTCTATACAGCATGTTCCTTTGTCAAACAGTGTTTTCAACAGAGAACAACAGCAGCCTCAGCCTCAGCCTCAGCCTCAGCGCTGACTGGTCTATACTGTACGATGAGGATGGACTGACAGACCTCACTATGAATCCTCACAGCAAATGTTGACTTATCATAGAAGAAGGCACAGACTAAACACAGCGTGTTGCTTTTTTTCACTTTCACTTCTTTCACATAAAAGTTACTGTTGAATCAGGTGTGTATTTTAAATATTTGATCCGCTTTCCCTCTGCATGGAACATCTCACATATATCAATGTAATCCACAGTTAAAATATAGAGATAATCACTATTGCTGGTAAATGCAAAATGTATTGAATCATGGGTTATACTATATGTAGCCCTTTAAAAATGCCAGATACCTCAGGTTTGTGGATATGTTCTTGTTCTTAAAGGTTGATCAGAAGCTTTGTGCACTATAATATCTTTCGTTCACTCCAGACAGTTGTGAAACTCGCTGTGTTGTGATGATTGTTGCCACTGATTAGCAGACTTGCAGCTGCTTGCTTTCACTCCAGCAAATGAATTAATCAAGACAACAAAGACAAGCTAATCACTGTTTTAACATTCCCCCATTAAATGAAGTGATGGCTAATTACTGTTTGTGTTTTGAGACAGGCTTTCAGGAATTTCTAAATTGCTTTGAAGGCGAATATTGCCTCTGATTGATTTCCAAAAGATCTCCTATTCTAACCTAATCTTTTTTCTGTGCACAGAGATACAAAATCCTCAGACTTTACTCTGTCTGTTTATGTGATATGTGAAGTGATAACACAAAAGTATTAAAGCCATAAATACTCAAATTTTGGTTAACACAATAAAGTGCATAACAATAATCAGGAGTATAACAACAGTGAAGTGAAATCAAGTCAGTTTACTTCAGAGAGTTTGACAAATTAAAAGGGTCTGTTCATCCAAATTACACAAAATACTTATTTCCCCATTTAGCTCCATGTTTAATAGTTCAGGTTTTGAGATGCCTTACTGCTGCCTGTGATGCGAAACTGTCATTTTACCGTATATTAAAGAATTAACTTAGTAACCTTTTAGACCTACACGCTCCAATAATTTGAGCATACAACTCTATGACACCTGGGCATCTCCAACTCATGTGGCATGAATGAAGGCTCTGGAACAGCTGCTAAATAGACTAAGTGATAGGACCTGTTTTACAAGAACAAACTTTCAATCTCAGCAAGACATTGTTTCTTTATAGACTGTAATGCTGAAATTGTTAAATTCAATTTTAATTTACTATTAGTGGTGACACAATTCATTATCTTCTGCTACCTCACAGCTAGAAGGTTGTGGTTTTGCTTCCCTGGCCGACCGTGGCCTTTCTGTGTAGAGTTTGAAGTCCAAAAGCATGTGTGTTAAGATATTTGGTAACACTTAATTGCCTGTAGGTGTGAGTAGAAAAGGTTGCCCCTCTGTGTTGGTCCTGACATAAACTGCTATATATATGAAAAAACACTGTAGCTTTAACTTTATGCATATTTTAGAATAAATGCAAAGCTCCTATGAAGGAAATCGGTCAACTTTTCTTATTTTAAAATGTAATGTAATTTTTTAATGAAACTGGTATGACACTTTTTTCAAATTCATGTAAGTGACTGTTACCCTGTTATCCTGACACATGATTTACTTTCCTTGTGCAAACACACAGCTCTGGTACATGTGAGGTACGACAGATATTGATCCAGGCATGTGGTGATATGGTGATATTTGCACCCTTCATTACATTTATGTCTCATTGCAAACAAACCTAATTCCTTCCTATTGTAGGTATAGTCAAAAATTGCACTTCCCCAAAATCCCCTTGTCAGGAAAGTAATATTATTATTTTTTATTCTATTGCATTTATATTCCTGCATTTATTGAGCCCAATGAATACAGGCCCTGAGCTTTATGATTGGCTGGTTGCTGAATAATCAGAGTACCATCAGCAGCGAACTGTTCTGCTCACCAAGAGGAGAAAGATAATCAAAATGAAAAATGGTTCTAAGACAGCAGGTTCCCACCAGGGCGACAATAGACACTGGTATGTCGGTTCACACGATGAAGGAAAATTTGCTCTTGTGGTTTTGGTGTGATTGCCACTGATTGTATATACAGAAACATTAAATATGGTTGAGGTTCAAAGTTCATTCTTGACCTTAGAAAAAGAAAAGAATTAACCTGCAAGATCAACTTGGTAGATGTTCGGGAGCTTTTGATAATATCAGATCTTCTTAACTAGATGATTAGTTCGCAATAAAAATGATAAAGTTTGAACTTTAGTTTTAAAGCTACAATGTGCATCAAAAGCATTAGAGTGAGACTTGACATCGATGCACCCTGTCTCACCCAGCTCTCTCTCTTTCTCCCTCAGTCATCAGCTCACTGGTTGCCGTAGGCGATGTTAATACATCACGTAAGTAGAACAAACTGCTTTTTCTTCTTGTTTTGAGATCTTCTTCTTGGAGAAAATACATTGAGAGTAAAATCTGCAGTGAGTTCATGACTACAAAAGTCTTGAATAGTTGTGTTTGGAAACTCTGGCAGCAGGGAATCACTAAAACAGTTCTGATAGAGAGCTGAAGTCAAACCTGTTCATTCATTAAACCTTTGCCTATGCTAAACTGTTAACGCTGATCCATCATGACTTTGAGCTCACGTTGATGGTAAATGAGCTCTGACTCTGACAGAAACAGGTCTCTGGAGCAAACAACCAGACAGAGTCAAGCATGGCAGCATGTCGACAGAGAGCGAGATTGTCCCTGCTTAACGGTGCAGGAAGAGAATATGTACAGATCACAGTGAAATAATTATAGACAATGGAGAATGGTTCAGGACGATCTTTGTGGCTGAGTTAAGATGAATTTCATAAGCAGCAGGTTTTATGTGTTGTTACAAAGTAGGAAACAAATAAAAAAGGTTGGATAATACTAGTGGTGGTGGGCAGAGTTCAACCCTCAGCAGTTACAAAGAACAACTCTGTTTGAACATCCTGGCAGATTTCATTCATTAGCCCGATGATTGTATAAGGTCTCATATTATGTAAAGTAAAAGTGTTTTCCTCCTGCAGGACTAAAACAAACCAGTTTCGATCATTGTTTCTGTTTTCAGCCTCCCTTCTCTTTCTGTATCAGACATACATTTCTGCCTTTGATATGCTAATGACTAAGCAGCACAGGAAGAGTATCATCCTCACTCAATGGTTGACCAGATGTCCACCAGCTTTGTGTAATTTTCACTAATTTTATATTCATGACCTGCTGATTCAAAAACAGCCTCGAGCCAAATGCCTTGTTTTGAACAGATATAAATCCAAGCCCACTACATGTCAGCGAGATCCCCTCCCGACAGCCTTGGTCAAACCTTGCTTCTCCTCTTTGTTTCCCATCATATCTGCCTAACTAACCACTGAAATTGTTCCCATACTCTTTAAAACTGCAGCTGTCACACCACAATTGAAAAAACCTGGTTTAGATCCCAACAACTACAATTACCTCCATCCCATCTCCAACTTATCTTTCCTCTCCAAAATACTTACAAAAATAGTCATCTCCACTCCCATTTTACCCGTAATCCCCTCTATGAACCTTTCCATTATGGTTTCTGCCCCCGCCACAATACAGAAACTGCACTCAGAATAATCTCTAATGATGGCAGCTGACTCTGGTTTACACTCAAAATCTCCCACACCATCACCTGCATCACCTGCATCCCCCCTAGACTGCTTTCATTCGTATCTCTCAGGCCACACTCAGTTCATCCATCTCAAATCCTCTAGTTCCCAGCCCCCCGTCACTACTGGTGTACCCCAGGGTCCACATTATCCAAAGTTGAGAGTTTTTCCCTCACAATATACAGCTCTTCTGTCTTCTGGGGCGACGGTGTTGCTGGAGCTAGACCGGTCGTCCACCAATCCCACAGTTCGATCCCCGGCTCCTCCTGTCACACACTGAAGTCTCCTTGAGTGATACACTGAACCGCAACTTAGTTGCTCCTGGTGAGTTTTGGCCAGCTTCATAGCAGCGATTATGTGTGTGAATGGGTTAATGAGAAGCCATGTAAAGCGCTTTGAGTGCCAATAGGTGGAAAAGTACTATATAAGTGCACACCATTTACCATTTACCCCTCCCCTCTGGTTAAGAGTGTGTGTGTCATCCTCAGCAGCTCATTATCATTCCAATCCCACATCAATAACATCACTAGGTCTGCATATTTTCATTTACGGAACATTAATCGTCTCCGCCCTCCCTGAACCCCATACAGTCTCCATCCTTGTTCACAGCCTTGCCACCTCCCCCATTTACAGCTGTAACTCTTTTCTCTTCGACCTCCCCAATAAATCCCTCCATAAGCTCCAACTGGTCCAAAACTCAGCTGCTCGCATCATCACCAAAAGGTTCTCATGTTATCACATCACCCCTATAGGACATTAGAAACAAGAACTCTCTTCCAGTCTTCAAATCCATACTCCAGACTCGGTCCCACTTGAGCACTGTTAATATGTTTTTTACACTTTTAACACTAATTCCAGGTAATTACATATTGGATGCTATAGTTTTGCCATTATTTCTACTCAATTACTCAAATCTAGGAACAGTGAAAAATTGTTGAAATGCGACACAATGAAACATCTACAGTAAGAAACACAAGCATTCAGATAATAGAACAGCCCCTGTCAGACTTTCTGTTTAGCGTTGTGACTCCTCAGATCCCAGCAATTAACTTGTTGAATATAATGATTTGCACGGTTTTTATCAACAACAGAAACTATGGCAAAAATCCAAACAAGAAGAATCCAAGTTAAAGATGACTACAATTATCTTTTAAAGTGTGATCCCTTGGACAGCAGAGTGGTCAAGTGGTCAGAGCTGTCACCTCACAGCTCGAATCCACTGTCCAGATGTGGACTGTCTGTGTGGGGTTTGCATGTTCTGCTCCTGGGTTTCCTCTGCATACTCCAGTTTACTCTTACAATCTGCAGACATGTATGTTAGTTTAACTAGTGACTCTAAATTGCCCATAGGTGTGAATGGTTGTCTGTTTGTCTCACTGTGTTGGCCTGAGATAGACTGGAGACCCGTCCAGGTTGTACCCTGCCTCTCGCCCAGTGTCAGCTGGGATATGCTTCAGCCCCTCATGACCCTAAACAGGATAAGCATGGTATGGTGGATGGATCTTTGACTATTTATCATTTTCACTATTTGCACCATTTCCATCCCAAATTGAACTGAAAGGGACCAATCAGATTTTCTTTGTTCATACTTGCATTATCCAGCAAACAATGAAGCTCAGAAAGGTTTCTGTGCATGAGAACACACACACATACACACACACACTGGTTTAATAGGGGCGTGCTGTAAAATTATTTTTAATTAAATCATTTTCACTTCTTTTCCATTCTGCATTTACTTGTGATGTGTGAAAAGCAAAATATTGGAGTATGGGGGAGTATGAGAGAGTAATTTTAGCTCAGCTGTCTATCTCTTCACATAATCTACCATGTCATGAGCTGCAGAGGTGTTCATGGTGCTATTTCTTAGACAGACATCTGCATGAGTTGAGCCCAGAATATTCTTAGGGATAATTAAGGCTGCAGGCTATTTTGCCACAGTGTTGACCAAGTGTTTACATTTTAATGTCTGCTGAATTATATTCTTCTCTCTTATTTACAAATATATATTTCCTTTAAAGGTGGGAACACTGTGTTTCTTGAAATACAATCAATATTTGGAGTAGTATACTTTACAGTGCACTAATCAAATTATTTACACACCAGCACCTCTAAACTATCCACTTAACTTTGCCTCCTCCTGGGACCAGACAATTAATTTTTTACTAATAAGATAATCAGGCGTGTATAAATGAAATCTGTCAGCTTGTAGCCATTGTTCTCATAGGAACCTAGACCTAAAGCGTCACAAAATGCCATATGGCCGACATTCAGGTTTGTGTCGTCTTCACAAAGAGCAGACAGCGAGCAGATCACTAAGTCAAGCCCGGCTGCCAAAATGTGACCGTGGACCTCCTGTGCCCAAATACTGAAAAACAGGTTGACAGAGCAGAACACATTTGGACTGAAGAGTCTTGCTTTTTTCTTTTATGTAGCCCTTCTTGATTCTGTCATACAACTACAGCTTGGCAGCTGGTGAAGGCTCATGTTTTTGAAGCAGGAGCAGTTTCACCTGCTTTTAGTTTTTTCTACATTGTGATCAACTGTGTTTACAGTACCCTCCACAAGGTTGGCTGGGTCTGAGTAAGTCATTTTCTTTAGTGAATCAGGGGTATTTGACAAAGAAATCTCTACTGATGAAGCGTTTTTGGATGATTTTTCCAGATGCTTTAATTGTTTCCATTTTTGTATTGTACTGTTTTTTAAAATGTGACTTGTAACCTGATTTGTTTTGTTCCTGTTATTACAGTATGTTTGTTAGGACATGACTCCTCTTATATTGATTTCCTTGATGTTATACAGCTCCCTGTGCTTGGTTGTGACATTGTTGCTAGTTTACATGCTGAGGAAGAACAAAGTCTGCGCTAAGTATGAAAAAAACGATTTCAGTGCTATGTCCTACTTTTCATCATTGGAATTGATTTTATTTTTGTACCAGTTGAACAATTTGTGCCATATTATATGATTCCTTCTAGGAAATAATTTTTTTTTCTTATCCAGTATTATGGAAACAGTTGTTCCACTCAGAACAATCCCTCAAAGGAAACTAACATAGGAAGATTTTCATGCATGTATAAAGCATTATGCTCATGCTCACGATTATGATATGGTTAGCCTAGCATAGCTTACATACTCAAAGCAGGGTCAAACAGCTTGCGTGAAACTATTGTCCATTATTAACATTTTCTTATGTGTGTATAACCTTTTTTCACATCAACAATTTGAGATTTTTAAAGCAATATAACTTCCACTTAATCACAAACAACTGCGTATGAATTGTATTCAGTCAGTCAGTTTAGTTCACTTTTTATCTTAAATGTTTAGACCTAAATTTCCTGTATGTATATGGACCAAAACCTCATGAAGATGAGCTTTGATTTTAAATAAATGTTGTTTAATGTCACCACAATAACATACGAAAGTTGGATCGAAGAGGTATATATTGGTCATTTAGGAATACAGTCATGTCGAGTTGTCCCGAGGGAAAAGGGCAATTTCACATTTCTGTCATGTGACATGTCTGAAGCATAACACACAGACATGACTCTGATATACAGTAGATCTATAGGCTTTCAGGCTTGGAAGCTTGTCTAAAATTTGGAATAATATATTGATGGAACTGAACTCAATCTCTTTCAAGTATTCTTTAAATATTCTGATAGAACCCATAGACACAAAATATTCGAGGCATTAACTAAATCATCCTATAGTGTAATCATCACACTGTTGCCAAAATAGATATTGAACAGTGCGTCATTCGTCATGTTCTGAACCCTGCATTCACACTGTTGTTGGGGAAAACTGGTCTCTGCAGAAAATCTCAGAGATAAAGCACCACTCAAGGCTTTTAATTATTCTCCACAACCATTTGTCATCCCATATAATACCCAGTCGTTCTTTCTAAACGTGAGTGATTCCACTATGGATGGCCACCAAATTGTTTCTCATTGCAGGATTAATGGCAGCCTGTAGCTATGAGGTTGCATTTGGTTGTGGAACCACCAGTAGTTTATAATAAAATATATAATGAATGAAGTCTGTTTTACATTATGTTCAGGTCACTGAAACAGTGAGTCACTGTTATTTTCAGCACTATGCATCTGCACTTATCACTGTAACAGTTACATCATGCATCGATCAGGACTGAGATTTTCTCAAGACTTCTTCTCAAGACTAAAATCACTATTGGATATATCCACAGTTTAAAATGCAGCTGTGACTACAACCTTACAATGTGCATTGTGCAAAGTGAATTGTCTGACCTTGCTGTGTGAATAGTAAACCGAGACAGCATCCGCCATACATCACTGTCACACCACCGACTGTTCCAGCCACATCCAGGCAATCTATTTGTCCCAGCCAAATATCTTGTAATTTGTTCCAGGCTTCTTGTGAGCCCAGCAACAAAGCAACATTTTGTGCAGCGTTTTATGCATACATGTTGTTTCCTGGCAGTGGCAGTCCAACCATATGTAACCTTGTTATAATTGTTTTGTATCCTCTTAATGCCATGATTAATGTGTTCTTAGGTTTTATTTACTACATCATAAATGGTTTCAAAATGTAATGTAACATTGTCTCTGTCACAGTTTGAAGAACTAAGATTTCTTTTTAACTTCAAAGCTGTGTGGAAAGCTCTCAGTGTGTAAACATCCCAGTTCTTACATCCGTTCTTCATATTCTAAGGCTTTATTATAAAAGCCTGTCTTCCTCTTTCACTATGATGTTGTATTTTACAGTTATGTAATATTATGTAATTTCGTGATGCGCAGTTTTTCTTAAGGATGAGGATGATGGATCATCAGCCTTTACATCAACTCAAAGCATTTAAGTGTTGTACTTGTACTGTGTTTTGCAACTTATTTAGGCGATGATTTGTGGTTTTTAGATCTGTATTATAATAACAGTTACTTATTTAACTCAAGCAGAGAAAGTAACGTGAGCGACTGGGATAGAAATCATAGCCTAAAGAGTTTGCAATCAGACCAGGGGTTCAAAAAGCAGCTCTTAATGGGTTTTTGTGTGTGCTGGGTCAGCAGTGCATTAGAAGAACATTTCCTTATGTAACAACTTTCCAACTTAATAGAAATAGTCAGCATGTCTTCAACAGCTTAATGGCTTAAAAGAAAAGGGGAAGGGAGTGAGGGCATAACATTTAAAACAAGAAGAAGACTGAAAGGTTCAGATTGTGCTTGGTTCTGGGTCAAACTGGTATCAAATGTAAGAGCTAAATTGCAGCATGAATCATTTGCATAGCAGGGACCCGATATTCATCTGGACACAGATGGACATTACAGAAATGTTAGAGATCGTGCACTGTTTACCTCTGTCCTAAAGAGTCCCATCTCTCTGGACATGTTTGAGAAACAAGCAAATCAATCAGTGTCAATTAGAGCTGCATTCAAAGTAAACCACATCCTGGGAGTCAGACGCTTGTTCTGCTCTTAACAGCAGGCAACACAATTATCCTGAAAAGCCCTCTAAAGTGCTAAGGGTCTGAGAGGATGAACTGGTGCATATAAAAGGCTCTTATGGTCTTTTATCTATACCACTCTCAGGTACCCTCCTGAGCAGAGACTTTCACTGAGCAAGGGTGAGGAGAGCTGCACTGGAAACCCTCTGTTTCACACCTTTCATGTTGTGATCCCAGGTCCTGTCAGACACCACAGTTTGGGGCTCTTTCCACATAAGTACACTGATCTTCAAAGCTCCCTTTCTGCTCCCCGCCACTGTTCGTAGTCTTATTTTGATACCTCCCTGCTGAGGTGGGGGCAGCAAGAGCTATAGAAGTCCTCATTGATTTCAGAAAGGGAGTCTGTACAGTCACTTCCTCTCCAGCGTTGCCTTCATAAAAGTGAAGACATTTCAGTTTCACAGCCGAGAATGAATTAGGCTCAGAGACGTGGGAACATAATCACATTTAACTTGCAGTGTGAATTACAGAAGCAGGTTCCGAGTCCTTTTCTTCCACATCCCTATTGTGATGCTGTATTTGATACTTCATTTGCATGCACACAACATAACGCTTGCATCAGTGTAAACCTGAAGCCAAAGAACACTGAGACAAAGGATTAAAGGATAGAAAGGATTGAATTGCTGGCAACAGGGATTGAATTGTAATACAAATGATTACATTTATGGATGTAATGGTTCAGGATATGGCAAAGTGAGTTTATTTATAAAGCTTTTTTTTACATCAATATCAAGTGACTCACATAATGTAGATAAAACACTGATGAAGAAATTTAACATTAAAGAACATAAAAACACAAAATGCATTTGTATGCATTTTATTTAATTCTTTTTGGTGTATGAATGGAAGAAAAAATTCTGCATGCGGATCATTGTCCGCATGTTGATTTGGCCCAATTTTTAGGCCGGATGCCCTTCCTGATGCAACCCTCCCGAAATTCTACCGGGCTTGTACTGGCACCGCATGGGTTGTTAGGGGTACATATAGCCAGTACCAGAGATCGAACCACTGACATTTTGGTCCATGGATGACTGCCTTAGCAACTGAGCTACAGCCACATCTTGCTTACATTTTATATTTATTTTTTTTATTAATTTAATGTAGTGTTTTATTTTAGTACAGTGCTGTTAAATATATTAAAATAATCTTATTTCTCCCAGTGGAAAATTACTTGAACATAAGAATTAGAACATGAATAAGAAATGTATTTTATGTTTATGAAAGCTGGAGCATCACTGTTTATGAAAGTGTGTGTTAATATCAATGATGTCATGTTTTGTGTGTGTGCGCTTGGTGCTTTTGTGTTTTTGCTCTTTGTGGTCCCAGTCAAGACCAGTTTCTGTGGCAACATGGTTTTGAAAATAGCTTCTCTCTACAACGGCCCACTGCTGTCGCAAGTTCTGCAGGCTGCAGCCCACTCTTGATGCATGACTCATTCATCGCTCATTATCATCCCACTCCCATTTCATCCAACCCAGGCTCCCCTGCTCAGATATCTGATGGAGATGGTGTGTGGGGGCGGGGATGGGGATACTATAAAGCTGGTGTATCCACGCTGTGATTGGCTGGTGGGCTCCATTTAATCTGCTGTGACTACTACAGGGTCTTCTCCCATACTCCTCCCCCTCGCTCTGCCCGCCCTGACAGCATCCGTACACAACAGTGTGCTGTCTGTGTTCCAGGGAGAATATCAGCTCTGCACAGGGAGGAGAGGATTAGCGTAACCACTCAGCTCATCTGCATACACGTTGCCAGAGAACCACATGAGCGCCCAGGGCTGCACCTCTTTCATATAAAAACTGGCACTGCTTTCACAGAGGCTCCACTTGATCTGCTGTCATCATTGTGACAGGACTAAATGTTTATTTGTTTGTTTTTTTACTTTGGACTCTTTTAAAGTCAAGACTCTTTTCTCATCATTTAGATTTGTTGTGATGTCTTTTTTAATTGAGACAATGTCAACAACATTGCTTTTTAGAGGCTTGCTCTGAACATCAAGGAGGTTTTTTTTATTTGTTTTACTGGGATTTCCCCCTCATTTTGTTTGTGAGACGACAGCACCAGAATGCCATCTAGAGAGTCCTGCAAGGTTCAGCAGGAAGAGAAGTCTCTGGTGCAAAAGGCCAAGCGAGAAGCCAATCAGGAGGATATCCTTGTGGCAGCTCTGGGGATGAGGATGGGGCCACAGAAACCTCCAGCCACTTTCTGGCAGCCACTTAAACTATTAGCCTATTCACAGCTCACCTCACTGGTCCGCAGAGCCACACTTAAAGAGAGTGAACGGACATCCAAACCTCAGAAAGTCCACAACTTTAAGGTGAGACTGAATCAAAAAACTCAGTCAGTTATTGCTAATGTTGCTTTAATGTGGCCAAGGGGCTGCTTCTCATGCTTCTCTTGTGGAACGTGTGGGGTTGGGTGGGGGGTGTTGCGGAGTGGGAGAGAGGAGATGGAAAACAGAGGGGTTTGGGTCTTTCCAGTGAGCATTTGTCAAAAGAAAATCTGTGGGGTGGTGTGGACCACTGCTGTTAGTTTGAGTACCAGATGGAGAGATTAGGCCAATGGAGAAGGCAAACAGTGGAAGAGTGTTTCTTATTTGGCTCAGGCTAACTCTGCAAGTTTGGCTTTTGGATGTGTTCAAGAGCAGGGAGTGAAAAATTACCTTCAATGCTTTTAAACAGCTGATGCTCACTTTTCTCTTGCTGCTGCTCAGATTACTTGTATAGATATTTGCTACAGTTTGGCATTTTTTAAGTGTTTTGTGTTGTTTTTATTAGTATTCACCATCAGTGTTTGCAAAATTATTATAATTATCATTATTATTGTTATTATTATTGTTGTTGTTGTTGCTGTTAGATCATGTTAATTCAATAACTGAATAACTGAAGTATGTGGTAAATTAAACTGAAACATGAAATGGCAGGTGCAACTCCAGGTCACAGTCAGTTAATGATTTGTAACATGCTCATCACTTTAACAGAATGAAAATAGCCAGAAACTAGAAGTTCTACACAAAATGGCTTACCTCCTGCAGCTGCCAGTGATTCAGAGTAGAGAAGCTAGTTGTGGCTTGCTCTTGTTCCCAGAGGCCTCCCCTGATTGGCTGAGCTGTTGTTACCTGGTGGAGTGTGGGGGATTCCTTCCCCATGGCTTCTACATAGCAAAATTTCCTGACTACTTGTAGCTTCACTCTGGCGAAGTGTCTACTTTGCAATGACGACAAAGCCCTCCCTGCATGGAGTCACTGCAGCACCGACTTCAGTGTTCTCAGTGAGAGGTTGTATTTGAACAATATTCCTCCTTCACACACAGATATTCCTCCTCCTCTGCCTTATTATAGATTGCAGCACCTACGGGTCTTCTGGCCTTTAAAAGAAGAGGATGGGTCGCCTGTGGAGCAAAAAGCTGCAATCCCCACTGTTATAGCTCTTCATCACTAATAACGTGTCACTGTCCTGATCTCTGTCATAGGTCCATAGCTTTCGGGGCCCTCACTGGTGTGAACACTGTGCCAGCTTCATGTGGGGACTGATGGCTCAGGGGGTCAAATGTTCAGGTACATGTTGTTCTCAATTACTGTACATTAATACACTTTTACTTAAAGTCATCGATCATTTCACAACTCAAACATTCATAGTGTCTATTATTATATGTGTGTTTCTCAGTTTTTAGTGCATTGGGAGCTGGATTATTTTTAATCTAAAATCCCAGAAGTAGTTTGTGGATTACGGGTTGTAAAATAGAGAGAAATAAAGACTTTATATCTCTGATGTAACAGATATGGTACACTGTGTTAACCTTTATATGTGACCTACTTTTGTCTTCACTGGGTTTCTGAATGAGCTAATCAGTTTAAGTAAGTGGAAGAAGGAGTTTTTCAAGATGTCTGTGCTGATATGTTATTTTAGAATATCTGCAAGTAATTCTTCAGACTTTTTCTCAAAATATTCTTACATTTTATGGTTGGCTATGTTCTCCTATCCTGTTTTCAAAACAAGGGCAAATCCCGATTCCCACAGAAATATCCCCCACAGTGTGAATTTTGTTAGGATTTTATAATTGTTTTTTAGCAAATATGAGTTTTATCATGCACATGTTCCACTGTGTTATTATTTTATTAATATTTATTTTTTATTCAATTTTTTGCATGCCAAATACTCAGATTACAGATGTTCCCTTCCCTTCCAAAAATAGCACTGTAACACAGTCTGATGTATGTCTTTGATGTTTTATTGATGAAACAAAGTGTGTCACACAAATCTGCTGTAGCTGTGAAATAAATTATTAATGATTTTGAAAGCTAACAACAATGAGATAAAGGCACATGCGCTTGGAAAATGTTTTTATCGACTCCTATATTGCCATTCCTTTAGACTCGATCACAGCTACTAGAATCTGGGGCAGCGAAGTCTCACATGATTCTCAGATTTGCATACCAAAAAAATTTCTCCAACCCCCTTTTTCTTTTTGTATCTGTGAACAGTTTCTGGCCAAGTGCCAGGAAGCCAGCCTCTGCTTTAGCTTGTTGTGCCACATTTCCTCATCAGAGTCCCCCCCGCCCCAGTCTCATCCCATCATGCCCATAAAGGAAAACAAAGCTGGCATGTCTCTTTAATGAGGAGCAGAGCTCGGAGCGTGGGGAAGAGCTCTGTTTCCACACATATTAAAATTCAGCAGCTTCAACCAAACAGCTAGGTCAAGCAGCTCAACCCCTGTTTAACTCGAATACGTGTTAGAAAAACCAAACCATGGAAAAACACGGCAGTACTTTTTGTCCTCACTTCCAGTCACAAAGGAACTGGTTTGAACTGGTAACTCTGCCGGTTAGACATGGTGATAATGTGCTGATTAGAAATTACCAGCCAACCACCATTAAACATCTACTCAGAGCCCTTTAGTTATAGCTGAGCTGCAGCCTTCTCTCCACAGCAGCACAGACAGAACTGACAGTGCAGTAAAACCATTGATTCTCTCCCGACTCCTGGTGTCCCTTGGGCCCCTGTCTCACCCTCACCAACCCCACCTGGGACCCAGGGCGTCAGTGTGCTCACACAGACATCAGAAACTCAGCAGGGTTGTCTCTGTTGACAGGACCCCCTCTATTATACTGCCTGTCTCATATCCTTAAGAGAATCATCTCTTAAGGTAATTACATTTCTGCATCAGTGCATATAAATGCAGGCTGCTTGAATTTCTCCAGGGACCCATATTAATCAAAATATTGTCCTGCAGAAGCATACAGTCCTGGCTTTCAGAAGGAGATTTTTACTTAAAATTGAAAGGCGGCATTTGTTTTATGGGGAACAAATTTTTCATGGTTTGGGAGTAAAAAAAGCACATGTCATTTGTCAAAAAAGCCAGAACTTAAAGATGGCTCCCAAGATCCAAGAGCGTGAAGATTTTGCTCCATTTTAGTCTGGGAAACTAGGTCTCGTGTAGCCTGCAGCACCTCAGTTGCTGCTTCCACTACCATTGTGTGTGAGCTTAGACTTGGAAAAGAATAAAGCACACAGCGATGCTGACTGTCCCTCCTCCAGGCCACAGCATTTCCAGTGCTCCTCTAATTCCTTCTATACATCTGTGTTACAAAGCAGTGCTGCAATCTGTCTGTGCATCTGCTGTCCACAGCCTCCTCTGTTGCCAACAAGGTGAAACCTGCCCTGAAACAGCTGTGTCTCAGGCCTCGTCCGCTGTGACAAAATGCAAAGACTAATTATATAAATAGATAGATAGATAGATAGATAGATAGATAGATAGATAGATAGATAGATAGATAGATAGATAGATAGATAGATAGATAGATAGATAGATAGATAGATAGATAGATTGAGAGATAGATAGATAGATAGATAGATAGATAGATAGATAGATAGATAGATAGATAGATAGATAGATAGATAGATAGATAGATAGATAGATAGATAGATAGATAGATAGATAGATAGATAGATAGATAGATAGATAGATAGATACATCCCTCTAGATGTGACTTTAGATCTATTCAGTAGTCAAGGTGACTCCAATGCCACGTGTGGTAGATAGAAAGCAGCTCTCCAGCAGTCCTGTGACATTTAGGGACATATGTTGACCAAGGGAATTAACACTCTTCTACAAGCCAAAACACACATGAAAATCCTTATCAAAATGAACCTGGTGTTGAATGTGAATGTGCATAATAGTCCTCAGATTGGAGATTAAATGCCCAAACTGCCAGAAATAATTCTGTTGACTTGATATTTTGGTATTTTGTAGAGCTAAGAACATTTCAGTATATCTTAAATTTTGACATTTTAAGAAAATGCCTAAACTAATTCTGTTATATGTCATTATTTTTAGATTGTGGTTTGAACGTCCATAAACAGTGCTCACCTCTGGTAGCCAGCGAATGCAAGCCTGACCTGAGACACATTCGTAAAGTGTACAGTTGTGACCTCACAACTCTGGTGAAAGCTTATAATACTACACGACCAATGGTGGTGGACATGTGCATACGAGAGATCGAGTCCAGAGGTTAGTAAAGGATATTTGTGTGCGTGTGTGTTTGCGCGTGTGTGTGTGTTACTTAATTTGAGCTGTTAAAAGTCGGATGACATTACTAACTGAATTGATGTTTGTTTTTTGGGGGGGGTTATTTTGATGGAGGGACTCACAAGAGTAATGAGTGTGCTGGTAATTGTAAATGTGTAATGAGGAATACATTAGTCTGTTTCCTGCTGCCTTAGTTGATTGCATTTCAGTTAAATCATTCGACTATGCAGGAAACTCACTACTTCCTCATTGTTTGCCCTCTAATGTACATCTAAGTTTGATTTATGTCTTTATTATTTTGCCCAGTGATGCAGAAAACTGTTTCCCCATGTTGTTCCATTGTGTGACACTGTTAACATTTTATCCTTCATTTCTAATGCATATTTAAGGATTTTCTTAAATTACCTGTGGTGATACACAGTATGATGGTGAATTTTTCACATTACCTGCGACAGCTATGACAATCTCTGAACAGTTGTTTATTTCATGTTTGTTCCTCAAGGGCTGAAGTCAGAAGGCCTCTACAGAGTATCTGGATTCAGTGATTCAGTGGAAGAAGTCAAGATGGCATTTGATAAAGGTATAGATTGATATAGATTTCTGTCAATGCTCAACATGATTATTGATATTGCATGTTTAAACACGTTTGCTTAGGACACACAGAAGATTACAGATTGATGAGAAAGTGGCACAATTGTGAAACTTTATTGTTCATCTGGGAGAGGAGGGGTTTTATGTGTGGACAGGGAGGGGGAACCTCAGGGAATACAAACCATCAATGTACTGACATTGTCTTAAACATAACTTAAAAAAACGGCTTTGTTGGGATTTAGTACTAGACTTAGTGAGAATGAGCCTGTCTCGGCCGAGCACAGTGTGAATTTTAACTGCAGGAAAACCCTGCAGCAGTGGGCCTAACTCCCACCCAGATCTGCATGTGGGAGATCATTCATGACAGAGTGTCATTCCAGCTCACAGCACTGTGATGTTCAGTCTGCCAACACAAGTAGGGCATGGCCTGCTCTGGAAAGCATGCAAACTGGGAGAAAGTCAGAACAAAACAGGCCAGCCAGTTGATAGAAGCTACTTTGTAAATATACAGTTAGAGTTGATTTTTTTTTAAAAGGAAAATTCTGCTGACATGAGCAATTTTTATAGTGTGAACATTTTCTTCTTGTCCTCCTTATTCCATCGCACACCCTCACAGATGGCGAGAAGACAGACATCTCAGTCAATGCCTATGAAGACATCAACATCATCACAGGTGCACTGAAACTGTACCTCAGGGATTTGCCCGTTCCTGTCATCTCATTCGATGCTTACCCCAGGTTCATTGAGGCTGCAAGTAAGTTGCACCTGGACAAATTAGTTAAAAACACACCAGTTTCAACTGGAGTTTATGTTTGGCTCTTTTTCTTTGCCTCACAAGGTCACAAGTGGGTCACATACAGATCTTTATCTCCATAGTATCATGTGTTTGATCGTTCAGGACTTGCTTTGCTGAGTTTAATAGCTGTGAAGGAATTTAATTCAATAATGATGTCAATGTTATTGATCAGTTTATAGTTCTGTTGTGTTGGACTATATTGTTTTGTGCTCTAATTAATGCATATATCTTCATGGAGTCTCCCATCTCAACCATACATGTAGAACTCATGTCAGGCACATTATTTAGAGAAAGAAATGTATTGAGTGTTAATTGTCCTCAAAAGCCGAACTATGAAAATGCAGTTGTTTCTGGCAGCCTTTTGATTTTTTAAAACTGTCCAAACACATTCAAATCTAGGCACCAACCTTCATACCAGATAAAATGTCTAACTCTGATTGTGCACCTAATTTGCTTTTAATACACCAGAAGAAATAATACACTGATTTCTGATTTGAGTGTATTATGGTTACTCTAACCGTATAAACCTGTCATTTTGCCAGAGCTGACAGACCCAGAGAAGAAGCGTGAATTGTTCAGCGAGGCTCTTTCTTTGTTGCCACCATCACATAGTGAAACTCTCAAGTACATCATGACACACTTAAGAAGGTGAGTAGTTTAGTCAAACTGTGCAATAATTGATGGGTTGTTCAAAAATGTAGAACTACAGCAATATAAAATATGTTTTTATGTTTGCGATCATTTTTGAATTGACTTTTTTGTTACTCCCACTTCTGCAGGTTGAAGGCCATGAGAAATGATTATTGTTAAATTATAGAATCCTTAATCAGTTCAATTAACTGTAACAGTCTGTACTGTTATGTTACCTTAAAATAGTGTTGCAACTTATGTCTTCTGTCTGTCACAGGGATGTATTAAGTATTAGTTGTTGGTGGGGAAGGCTTTGCTTAAATAAAATAATGTTCTGCTCACTCCCACATCAGAATAATTTTCACATGGCTCCTAATCTCTTCTTTACTTCCAGGATCAGAGAATGTTTCTAACTTTATTTCATGTTTTCAGGGTGACACAGAATGAGAAATTCAACCTGATGAACGCAGAGAACCTCGCCATCATTTTTGGGCCAACCCTCATGCGTGCACCAGACATGGATGCCATAACAGCACTGAATGACATCCGCTACCAGAGACAGGTGGTGGAGGTGCTCATTAAAAATGAAGATGGACTCTTCTAAATACATATCAGGACTTTTCTAGAACAGCTCTCTAAGCATTCTTTTGAGAGAAGACATGAATAGCTGTTTGTTAAATTGACTGATATCTTTTTTTAATGCCCTGTGTATGGATTAGTGCTGACCTAACATCTTTCCTCCCCTGTACTGGGTGTGGACGATGAACCTTACACTTGTACATACTTTATGCCTCCCCATTTCTGTCGGGGGATTTTCAGAAGCTGAAAGGCCAGCATGCATGCTGCCAGGTCTTTGTTGCTTTGTAGTAGTAACCCAGCATGTCTTAAAGATAGTGTAGTGCTGTGCTTTTGCTTTTGTGTGTCCAGTAGTAGGTTTAGTCTACATTTCAAGCTGCTAGCTGTGCACTTTTATCTGTGAAACCGATGTAAAAATAAGCTACTGATTTTTTTCTGTGGTAATTTTTATGACGCTGTAATTTTTTATCTTCCCAACTGTTTTTTGTAGCCTTAGTTCTTAGTGGAATGAGCCTTTTCCTGCTAATGTGTTAAAGCTGGTGCATTTGCCTGACCTTAAAATTTTTGTTTTGAATGAATGAATGAATGAAAATTTTTACTGTAATGTTTTTGTACCCAACTTGTGCATGATCACTTTATTTATTAAACCTTAGTCTGAAACTAAATGCTTAAGGAGTTGTCTGACTTGACATAATAAAAGATTTTGTCAAAATGTTTGTAAGCTACATTAACACATTTCTATGACCAACTGGGGGCAGCAGAAACATGTCATAAGGGTTCAAGTGGGTCATCTAGCCACCTGGTAATTCAGAGCCCAACATTTAGTCTCTTTAGTCTGTTTTTTATTTTTTATAGGTCTCCAACAGCTGCTGAAGGAAATGCATGGGTCTTTAGCAGCTAGATGATTTGCACAGATACGATGGGAGTCTAAAATCATGCAAATTTTATTGTTGCCTCTGAAATCAGTGAGTTTCACTAAGGTCAGTCCAGTGTCTCCATACTCTTGCCTTAAAAGAAAAGTCTGGCAGTACTTTACATTTCTCATATTGTTGACAATTCATATGAAAAGACCAACACTGTTACTGAACTGAACTCTCTAACAGCCAGAGCTATAGTTTATTACTCTTTGCATTAGTGTGTATTGTTGTCTCAAACAAGTAGTAGACTGACATATTACATCATCGCAGTTCTGCAACTTTCATCATGAAAAAAATAGGTATCAAAGTTGTTTAATTTATTTCGGATCAGTCCCATATACAATTGTTTTTAATCCAGGTTAAGATCAAGGTTTAGTTAATCCTAATCGATACATATATAATATCTCTAGAAGATAATTATACTGTACATATGTGTTAAACACACACATGTGTTTTGAACTATCCTCCTGTTATATACAACAGAATAGGTCATATGTACTAGTCCCTAAAAACAACGAACCAACTCTTTGGTGACACCTAGAATCTGTCTTGAACACAAGATTGTTGAGTAGCATTTGAATTGCCTAGATTTTGGCGGATGGGTCACAAAACATAGGACTTTTCCACAAGAGACCAGAGTTTGAGTTTAGTGTGACACATCTGCCAAAGATTGCCATAGGAACGAATCCTCAAACCTGGAAATTAGATAGCATTTTTCTCATTTTAAGTCATAAAAAAACTCTCTGCTTGTTCTATTTTTAAGCTTATACATGTCTTCAAAAAGTTGGCTGTTAACAAGTGGCTAAATAAGACTATAAAGGTTGTCGAGAACATTAAACATCATCCCGCAAAACAAATCTACTCACTAGTCCACCTTTACAACCTTGTTAAGCTTTTAACTTGGGATCCACAGCTGGATCAGGTCACTGATCATAAGTAGAAAGGCTTCTGTAGAAGAGATAGCTAAACTGCTGTTCATAGAGCTTAATAATGGAGGATAGGTTGGCCTAAAAGCCACACTTCACAATGATATAAACCCCTCTGAGACACAGTCGCAGTGATTCACAGTGAGATTAAAGACAAACCCACAATACCTAAGGCAACGCCACTTATGTACTTGGGAGACTGTTAATTACTGGATACATGTGCCAACAATGTCACAAGATATTTATGCATTTTAGGTTTAATTACCCACAGGTTATTTCTTTCCACGCAATTTCCAAAAACCAGCCATGCACAGCCATCAGCGGATTCTTACATGTTCAGCGTCTCATGCTGTTTACGTTGTTTGATTGGTGGTTTTCTTTAACCTTTTCTCAAATCATACCTTTACTACTGACATGATGTATAATTCTAGATTTTATTTTATCCTATGTTATCTTAGATTCATGTTCAGTTACTCTTAAGGTTTTTGCCTTAATTTCCTCCAAAGCTATTGAGAAGCAATCACTGCTTTACATTTAATCATTCGGGTGTTGTGACCACCTCACACTGAGCTAATGTAAGCTAAATTCAGACTTATCTCTGGGGATTGTGTGGCAAAATTGAATTTTTATCCAGCTGTTTAACCTCGCCCGCTATATATCATTTCTTTAATGACTAAACAACACCAATAAAACTGTGAGGCTTTCCATCACTCAGTTTGATGCCGTGATAAGACCAAGCTGCAGTAATCTTTCCAAAATACATTATGTGGTGGATGTGGCTTTATCACAGTAAGGAGACTAAATTTGAAAGACTGGGATCCATCAGATAACTGACCTTTCTCTGCTGACTGAATAGTAATATTTTCAAAAATTGAAAAAATTGAAAAAATATTACATTCACAGGTAATAACTGGCATTTAGATGACACACTGGAAAACCTTACTAAACAAATAAATAAGAAATATTGTTAGATTTTTCATTATATGTCCTGTTAAATTTTTTTGGTCTTTTATTATTTGTGCGTTTAATTCACACAACAATTTGCTTTTGTATCTGCATCTTACAAACCAATAAAAATATTTTAAAAATATAAAACAATAAGCTTTCATTGTATTAAAGCTACAAAATAAGACAAAGACATAGTAAAAGAAACAAACAGTATAATCTCCTCAATAAAAATTCTGACCCTCTTAATCTTCATCGAGGCATGAACAGTGTGTGGTCCAATGTTCATCCACCCCCTATTGATATTACAGAAGCAATTTCATTCATATTCACTGAACATTTAATCACTCACAGAGCAGATTTAAACACACAGCTGATAGTCCTCTAGAGACTAGAAATGCAGTGTGAGACCTCAAAGTGTTGTAATTAACACTCAACAAAGCTCCAGCAGTATCTGCCTGGGAAGCAGTTGACCAGATTGAGTGATGCTTTGTCCCGTGTTATGAGTTAGAGGCTGCAGACAGGTGCTTTCTGGTAAATTCAGGTGGCCTGAGTGACAGGAGAGATATGACAGAGAGACAGAAAGAGGATGGTTTAGCCAAATCTCTCTTAATTCAGACATTGCCCAATGGTCATTTGTCCCTAAGTGAGATAAATGAAGCTTGTGGTTGAGTGACTGGCTGATTGAATAAATTGGAGATGTGGGGAAATTGAGTTGCCTGACCCATCAAAGGACCAGCAGGGTGGACAACAGCTGGGCAAAGAAGGGAGGCATGGGTGAAACACCTGGCCTACAGGAAAAAAGATCATAAGATAATTTTAAAATGCATTTTTAGATGGTAAGCTGAATTTGAGAAACACCATGAGAACACATGTAAAATACAATATTGGTTATTGGATGTTGGTATTCGTCATCCTCACTACAAGACAACATATAACAGCATGACAAACACAGTCAAAGTGTTCTGGTAAGATTTTATTATCCTCTGGGCAAACGCTTTGGGATTAACACCAAACCCGTCCTGTGGTGATTTACAAACCGAGGACAATATTGTAAAGCACACTGTCTACATAGGAGAACTCAGAACTGACTGATGAATGCAAAAAGTTAATTTCTTTGCATTCTTGTTTCCTCCGTGTTCACTCGAGTGTGAATGGTTGTCTGTCTGTGTAGGTCTCTTTGTGTTGGCCCTGAGATAGACTGCCAACCAGTCCAGGGTGTAGCCCATCTCTTGCCTAATGAAAGCTGGGATAGGCTCCAGCCCCCCATGCAACAAAAATCAAATAATCATAAACCTTAAACTAGACACTATCCCCAAAATAGGAAACTAACCAAAAATCAAAACACAGGTAGACAAGACATTTTAGGTATTCTAGTTTGCACTTTTGCCATAGCAGACACAGAGGAGCCCTCAAAGTAGTCAAAAACATTAAAGTCTGACCATGAACCAGCTAAGGTAGATCATCCAATTTGATCAAAAGCAATACGTACAGTACTACTTTAAGATACATAATAAACATGACTGAATTTATTTATTTATATATTTTATTTTTAAAATATAGTAAAGCCTATAAAACCATAAACATCACACAAATTAAAATTATCCAACACACTATGTTCATACTGCACAGAACAAAGAGAAAAAAGAATGTATACATATCTTTGAAATTATTAACAAATGAGGAAACATCTTTTGAAGGGGTTTAATCATTATTGTATGAACCTGTATATTCTGCTTAATAGTATTATAGCATTAATAATGTATCATAGACACACATAAAAACTGACTGCAGTGAGCATGTGTTGTGTCTCTGCACCCCGAGGTTGTGTATGGCCAAGTTCACGATGGGATATTTCAGTGGTGGATTACTCTGGCATGTTGATCTTATAACAGATGACAAAAAATGCGTCCCTCTCAAATGACAAGCTTTGGCAATCAGTCACTCACATCCGCCGTCAGACAATAACAACGAGGCTGCCAGTGGAGAGCTGCAAGGCTGTAGTAGGTCAATTTACAGTGCTGAAAGAGTGTTTTAGGTGGGTCAAACTGTTTTAATTCTCTAGTAGTCAACAGGCAACGTGTTGAAGTTTAAACTTGGTTTTGGATTGCACTGGCAAGGATGAATACTGCATTTTTTATTTTTCATCTAGCTATTCTAGCAGGTAAGAGATTTTTTTAATTTTCATTAAATGGGTGTTATCTGTGGACATGTGCCTTTTTATGTGAATTATTATCAGTGAATAAAAAGCACATTAAAGTTACAAAGAGGGTTTAAAATAGGACAGTAAACATTATGACTCGTGTATGAAAATTGCTCAGGTCAGCATGTGTTAATTAAATTCCAACAATAAAGCTATGAGCACAATTTTGTGCAGATCCCCTCTATGATTGACAAGGGCATGTGTACCCATTGCATGTTGCTTTTCTTCCTTTTCGTCATGTCACCTGCATACATGTCCATGTATTTCCTTAGTTTTCACATTTCAGTGTCCCCAGAACCATTCAACCATCATACAGCATGTTGCTGTAAATTGATCTTTATTTCAAGGTCAGCTGAGAAATGAAAGGGGATCCTGCGTTGGCTCTTTACAGATGCGTAACGGAAATAGCATAAGAATATCCATATTAACAACCCGTGCTCCGTCACATTTAAATTTAGATCCTAAATGCAGAGCAGTAAATACAAATGTATTTGGTTGTTAGTAAACATGTGCTTGAATACAGTGTGTACAGAATATTCAATGTAATATAGCGAAGGCTTTTAAAACTATATATAGATACTGAAAATATTTACTTTTAAATTAAAATGAATGCTTCTTTAAACAACAAAACAATATATGCTTGACCTCACACACAAGTAGCATGTAAAAGTGAGTTCGTTGCATCTTATCTAAAGATAAATATAAGGATACATAAATGCACATTCTGCGTATTTCATACCAATAGGCCTTGTCACCTAATTTTTCAACTCATGTTAAATATTCTCAGGTATTAGTTGTTTTAAATTGATGCAACATATATATTCTCTAGCCAACTCATCTTGACAAGTCAGGAGTCACAAGTATCCTCAAAAGTTTCTGAATGGCTCCTATGTTGGTAACACTTATAAACAACAAGCTTCTAGTGTCATTTGTCTTAGGTGCTGCCAGAGCCTCCTCTGATGAAACACGTCTAGTTAAGACTCTCTTCACTGGTTACAATAAGGTTGTGCGTCCTGTCAACCACTTCAAGGACCCTGTGGTTGTTACTGTGGGCCTTCAGCTCATCCAACTCATCAGTGTGGTGAGGACTCATGTCACACACTATCACGGCATCTGTATTAACATTCACTGTCAGCAACTGTCTAAACCCATCTGGATCTATAGGATGAGGTCAACCAGATCGTCAGCAGCAATGTGCGACTGAAACAGGTTTGGCTCATCATTCTTTGTTGTGAATTGTTTAAGAAAAGCACTGGACATTTAATCAATATTGCAGAGAGGATTTATTAACTCAAATGTAATCTATTCAAACTTTAAGAAATGCAGGGGAAAAAAATCTGAAAACATTCAATGACAATATAGAGATCTTTTATTGGGTAAATACTGAAAATACATGTAAAAATTTTAAATTTTCAAATATATGAATGCGGTATCACTGTAGAGTGTACAACAGTGTGTTTACTTTATTAGTTGTCTCACTTTTCTGGTTTGAAAAATTTTCTGAACATTGCATATGGATAGCATAAACTTGAATACTGAAATTTACTTTGAGTTGCATGATGTTTAATGCTCATATTTGCTTTTCTCACAAAATAAAACCTTTTTAATTGTGACTATCCATTACCTTCTATGTACTTTTTCAGAAATGGAAAGATGTAAACTTGCAGTGGGACCCAGAGGATTATGGTGGCATCAGAAAGATCAGAGTTCCCTCAACTGACATTTGGCGGCCTGATCTGGTTCTCTACAACAAGTATGTTATAGAGCTGTACTGAATCTTTCGCTATCTTTGTTCAAAACCTCTTTTCATTACAAAAGGATTTATATGACCTTTAGCATCCAGACCTCTAGAAACAATCAACACACCTGTCAGTGATGTTTTGGACCATACTTTCCTATACTTTAGTTCGCAGCGAGTGAAAGCTCAGGTTTCATCAGGCTAAATCTGGCCCCTGTATTGCAAATCCCCCCACCCCTCCTCACACCATATGCTGCGTGTGACACACTGCTGTTTTTCCCTGACAACCAGCTCTGCTGCCACAACAGCTTGTGCCAAGCTGAGTGCTGGTTGGCTGGGCTCTGTGACAGCAGCAGAGACCCATCCTAAGGCACTCGTGTCCCCCTGTGTTAACATTTAACATTTTATCTGCCGTCCTGATGCTGCCTGTGTTTGTCCCACAGTGCGGATGGTGACTTTGCTATTGTCCATGAGACCAAAGTGCTGCTGGAACACACAGGGATGATCACATGGAACCCACCTGCCATCTTCAAAAGCTACTGTGAAATTATTGTGCTGCATTTCCCCTTTGACCTCCAAAACTGCAGTATGAAGCTGGGGACTTGGACTTACGATGGAAACTTGGTCGTCGTAAATCCTGTAATTCTATTTCTTTAAAGGAAAAGTTCTGCATTTGGGAAAACATAAAAATATTACATTTTGCTCAGAATTAGATGATAGATTGTTGCTCTCATGTTTGTCAGTTCAACCTAAAGCTAAATACAGCAGCTGGTTGCTTTAGCTAAAACCTGGAAACAGGAGGGAACATCTGGCATTGTCCAGAGGTAAAAAAAAATTACCTGCATCAAACACCAAAATGTCACTATTAAACACATTACACCCTATTAGTTTAATGTGTATGATTAACATGCAAAACTAGTTTTATAGGTGTCAGACAGGTGACATGCCAGATTTTGTTGTGTGAGATAAGTGGATGCAGAGGATAAGATTAGATGGAAGCACGTGATTCACTGTGGGGATCCCTGAAAGGAAACAGCCGACAGGAAAATAAGAAGATGTGCCAGATTTTATCCTTCTTGGCCAGGAGCAGTTTCCCTGTTTTTCCAACTTTGTTTTTACCTCTTTAAGGAGGGATGTGTGTTAAGAGATGCAGTGCATTCATTTTTTACCTTGTTTTATCAGACAGACTGAGTTTAGCCTTTATTCTAAGCTAAGGGAACTTTCTCCTTACTGGAGCTTTATGTTCATCTAAAAGATGTGAAATAGATATCAATCATTTAACTGATCAGAGCATAGAATTACTTTTAGTGAAACAAATAGGCCGGCACACACTCAACAACTGTACAGCCCATTATGAATGTGATTTGGTCGTGAACACTGGTCAGACCCAGTTGGTCCTGGTCAGTGCCAAAATTGTAACATTAAAAATCATTGTTAAAGGTTCCCCCCATATTTGTTTGAAACTGTCCTTATGTGCTAGTCTTTAGGTGTATCCCCATCATTAAGGATTTTATATGATGATTGATTATCTGGAAAGTCTTGTTGATCAACACCAACAACAAGACTTTTCTTCATCCCTTTCTTTGGGAGTAAGTTAACTTCTGTCAGCGCGTTTGAACAATAAAGCCAGTTGGATAACACAACATTAACAGCGTTAAAATAAACAGCTAGAAGAGAGACGAAGTTAAATCTTTAATAAAAACAAATAAATTAATGACTTAATTAATTATTAATGAATCATTTTTAAAAAATCATATTGTTTTTAATTTTCTTCAACAGGACAGCGACCGTCCAGATCTGAGTAACTTTATGGAAAGTGGAGAGTGGGTAATGAAGGATTTCCGTAGCTGGAAGCACTGGGTGTACTACGCCTGCTGTCCAGACACCCCTTACTTGGACATCACCTACCACTTCCTCATGCTGCGGCTTCCACTCTACTTCATTGTGAATGTCATCATCCCCTGCATGCTCTTTTCCTTCCTGACGGGCCTTGTCTTCTATCTTCCCACAGACTCTGGTATGATGACTACAGTCCAGATTGTGAGTTACTGGACAGTTGTTTTGTTCCACAGGCTCTGTTCCACATAATTTCATCATTTCAATTGAAATAAAATAATAGTTTCTACATTAAACTCTCAGTTTGAATTGGGTTAGGTTTACATGAGTATAGTATGAACTATCCAAATACACTGCACACACCTTCAGCTCTTTCTTATGATGAAGTCTCTCTGCCTCTTTGGTCTAGTCAACAGTATGTGGAATGCAGCATGTGCATTAACTTGAGATCAGGTGGCGGAGACAGTTTAGCCTATTCCACATATTCACCTCGAAAATCTCTCTTTGCTTTGATGTAAGTTATATTTATGATTTTTGTCTTGCTGAATGAGATTCAATGCATTCAGCTGAATCCGAGCATACAAAAAGCTCCTGTACACCTCTGCAATCATCCTGTTGCCTCCATTTGCATTAAAATTGTCAATAATGCCAGTGTGCCAGTTCAGTGGTTTAAGAACCACTATGTTTGACAGATGAGGTTGTATGCTTTGAGTCACGAGCTATTTCTTTATACCCTGTTAGTTCATACCATCATTATGCTGGAGGTTGACTTTTGTTGTTTTTGTTCGGTTAGTAGAACTTAAATGGAGGTCTCTAGCTGTTTCTTATTGCATGTTGTCGTAAACTGCAACTCATAGTGTCTGTTTGCAAAGCTCAGCTATCTACCTACTAACTACAAGTTCATATTGAATGAACAAATATGACAGTAGAATCCACCTTTTCATTTAACTCAAAGCCAAATTTTCCAGAATATTAGACCACAACAAGAATGACAGCAAATGTTCACAATTATCACCACTGAAGTGTCCTTACAGGTCATCCAGTTATGATGTGCTAGGCATTTAAGTGTGCCAGTTTGGCTAGGGAGAAGAGAGAGAAATGCCTAGCACGTCATACCTATATATATATATATATATAGGTATATAGGTATCTATCTATCTATCTATCTATCTATCTATCTATCTATCTATCTATCTATCTATATATATATATATATATATATATATATATATAGGTATATATATATATATATAGGTATATATAGGTATATATATATAGGTATATATAGGTATATATATTTGGTTCCAGGCTGAAGTTAGTTTGCAGCACTGATCATTATTTACATCCCATTTTTAATACCAAACATAAAATATTCTCTCCTGACTTATAGATGCACACTCTACTTATGGCCAAGCAAAATTGTGAATATAGCATATTGTCAGAGATCATATCTAAATAAGTTTATCAGATTGCTGCATTTTCGTTATTATCCATGTTTTGATAATAATAACTGACATCATATTGAACAAATCATTGTCTTTGAATGCTGACTGTCAGTCTGAGGTGTTCCTACATCAGCTGCTCCAGAAACTGCACTGCTTTTGTGCACATCTGGCCCTGTTCCCAGTGTGTAGGTCTGCCTCATTACCCAAGGTCCCTCTGTGCTGTCATCTCTGAAAGCAGGCCTTTGCTTTAATGTATAATACATCACTTGATCCCGGCTTCTGATATGACTGCTGACAGGATAGTGTGGAGGAGAAGATGGTGCCAAAAGATGCTCTCTCTGGAATAACTGCTCTTACTGAACAACAAAAATAACATGTCTTACATTTTTCGTCATATGAAATAGCATCCGAATCTGTTTTTTTCGTTGGTTTTAGTGGCGAAACAAAGCTGCCTTTACACTGTTTAAATGTGATTTGCTAGCGTGGGTGAATGGTGCAGTTATTATGTTGCTGTGTATAGAAACAAGGGTCAGAGAAATAGCTCTCCCTTGTGGCAATGTTACATGATTGCATGCTGAAGGTATAATGAGGCAACATACTGTTTCCTACTTTAAAGTAGAGCTGTCTTTCAGACATTTAGACATTAAGATTATTTTTATTAAAAAAAAATTCTTTTTTTTAAATTACATCTGTATTAGGTTAGAAACATCACCTCTTTAGTGAGTTGAGCTTAGGCTTTGGTCGAAATTAACGGGTTCCCAAACTAAATGAGTCTTGTAATAATTTTGATGTATCGAAAACCCTGTAGGATAAATACAAGTAATATGTTGTGTCTTTCAGGCGAGAAGATGACTCTCAGCATCTCTGTCTTGCTGTCTCTGACTGTGTTCTTGCTGGTTATTGTGGAGCTGATCCCCTCTACCTCCAGTGCTGTACCACTCATTGGGAAGTACATGCTCTTCACCATGGTCTTTGTCATTGCCTCCATCATCATCACTGTCATTGTGATCAACACTCACCACCGCTCTCCAAGCACTCACACAATGCCGGACTGGGTCCGCAAGGTGATGATAGGAACAGAAGCTTTTATTACTTTACTTCCTATGCTCAGCATGCTGTGGAGAACCATAACTCATCTTTTCCACTATATTATACTGCCATCTAGAGGTACCACACAGAATACCTTTGTTTTTTAATTAAGTGCTTTGGTGTTCTTTGTCGTTTGATGGCAGGTTTTTATTGAAACCATTCCCAACATCATGTTCTTTTCTACAATGAAGCGTCCAGGCAAAGAAAAGCAGAATAAAAGCATCTATGGTGCAGATTTTGACATCTCAGACATCTCTGGCAATCAGACCTCTGCTGTTACCTACCAGTCCCCCATCACCAAGAATCCTGAAGTCCGCAGTGCCATTGAAGGAGTCAAATACATTGCAGAAACCATGAAATCAGATGAGGAATCCAACAATGTAACAACTCTCGCACAAGAAGTGTTTAATATGATTTGGTAGCTTGACTATTGACATACCTTCTCTCCTGCAGGCTGCTGAAGAGTGGAAGTTCGTGGCCATGGTGTTGGATCATATTCTGCTGTGTGTCTTCATGGCTGTGTGTCTCATTGGCACATTGGGTGTGTTTGCAGGCCGCTTAATGGAGCTGAGCATGCTCTAAAAACTTTTCCTTTATTGTATTTTGCCTGGTTAATTTTTCAGAAGGCCAGTTTTTTGCCCAGTGTAAAATGTATTACCTTTGTTTTTGAAGCTACTCCCTCTGCCTGTGAATGTTATACTCAGCAGTCTACATTAAAGATTGTAACAGACTGTTTTTAAGTGGGTAAACAATGGTTGTAATGTATTTTGTATATTTATAAAAACATGTTCATATAGTCAGTAGCATATCCTATGAAAGAATAGTGTGCCTTTTCTTTTCTTTTTAAATATTATGGGTGCTATAACCAACTTAATAAAACAGCTTTATCTTTCTCTGGGGGACTGATTTGCAGTCAAGCAGACTTTGTTTGAGTGAGTTGGCAAATACATATTGACCTCTTCTCTAATACGCAGCAGATCTTTAGGAAAATGACATTAATAGACATTAATATCAATATCTACTACTGAAAATATACTTTCTTGTTTAACTAGGTTTAATACAATCATTCATGAAACTAATTTATGTGCAACAGGCAGATGTTTTCGCTAAAATAGTTTTACACTTGCCTTTGATCTGTTTCACTATACTAACAAAAGTTCTCCAGTTATGCCTGTCTTTCTTTAGTGTTTAACTTTGCAATTTCCCACTGCACTATTTACATTGTATACTTTTTTATCTCAACCCCTTATATAATATTAAAATACTTGCAAATCCAACTTGGAATTTTAGCCAGTAGCTAATCTTCTCTCACCAAGACTTTACAGGAAGCTGCCATTATTTGAGAAATATGATATGAAGGCTGTACAGCATGATTGTGTATTTGTTGCTGATATGGTGCACATACTGTATTTGGTTACTTTTTGCCAAACAAAAATCATTACTCTTGTTCCACACTACCATGACTACCATGTGGTAATGGTAATATTAATATTACGAATGCATATTAATATTATGTTAAATACTAGAACGTTTTAATTACTAACTAATTATTAATGTCTACCAATTGTAAACGTACTATTAGAACTTTTTAAATAATAATAATAACTTTTAACTGTAATAATTTGCGATGCGCAACATATGAAACATCTGACTTGTCAAAATGTAAATAAAGTTCTATCCTTTATCCAAAATATTCAACTTGTGATTTACATACAGTACCCTTCCTTTTTTCTCTCCTATCGTTACTTCATAAGAGACAGTGTGCGATGCATGGAACGCTCGTGGTTCCCCCGGCAGGGTCCGTGTGTATCCGCCTCCTCTGCCCCGGCTTGTAAACCTGATTGGTGAAGTTGACAGCTCGGTGATTGTGGGAGTTGCTGGAGTCATAACTGAAGCGATAGTTATTGATAGTTCAGAAGTCGCTCTTCGGCTTTGTACACATCACGGTAAAGTTTTGTCTTGTAAGCTACAGGCATTTGCTCCACGGAGCAGATATCTGTCGAGGACGACGACGACACGGGGGTTTGTTTTTAGCGGCTTAACGTTAGCCGGCTAGCTAGCAGGCTAACTCTTAGCTGCTCGTATTGAAATATGACGGACACATGTTCGCTACATGAAAGAAAGAGAGGTGAGACTGCATTCAGGGCTTCTTGGCTACATGCTGACACAGAGTTTTGCTGTCTCTTGATAGTTACATTGAAACTTTTAACTGCTAACTTTAACTTCTCTTTTGACCGCATCTTCCTCTTTTTCACCAGTGTCTGGCTGTGCCGAGCAGTGACGACCGTGACCTCAACACGACCAAACACCGGGTCTGACAGCTGACACCTGAGGGAGGACCACCACGATGGAGCCACCAGTCGCAACCACCAGCTCCAGCTCCAGCTTTTCATATGAAAAGGAAGAACAAGACCGGGACTCCTCTGCTCTTACAGCCTCAATGTCCATAGACAAGCTCTTTCCGGCTCTGCTGGAGTGCTTTGGGATAATTCTATGCGGATACGTTGCAGGCAGGGCAAACATCATCACTTCCAGCCAGGCCAAGGGATTGGGCAATTTTGTGTCCAAGTTTGCCCTCCCGGCGCTGCTATTCAAGAACATGGTGCTGCTGGACTTTGGTAATGTCATCTGGACGTTTCTCTGGAGCATCCTCATTGCCAAAGTGTCGGTGTTTTTCATCGTCTGCGTCCTGACGCTCATAGTTGCCAGTCCCGAGAGTCGCTTTAGTAAAGCGGGGCTTTTCTCAATATTTGCAACCCAGAGCAATGACTTTGCTTTGGGCTATCCCATAGGTGGGTATGTTGCCTTTAAGCGTAGCATCCACTGTGGCTTCACTGCTAAAACTCTAACCATGCTTGTGCATATGAGTCCTCAGTAAACTACCTTGATTCACTCAATTTAAAATCACTAGAGGCTTTCTTTATCAGCCTAAAACTATACTTCCACTCAGCTACCTGTGCTTAAAATGGAAAATGGGTCTGAACTACTCACCAACCACCAAACAGGACGAGCTGGTCCAGTTGTCGAAGTAATGTCACTGCGTTTATTGATTTATTAGATGTTTCTTTTCTAGACACGCAGTTATCTGATGTTCTTCTCAAGCTATCATTTCCCAACATTTAATATCCTTTTTAGCAAACCAGTTATGTAACGTGTTTACTACACTTTAACTTCACATTAATAATTACAAGTAGATTAAGAGATTTAATTGGCTATAATACAGTCCTACATGACCATAATCAAGTTGTGTGTAAACCACTGATATTACCACTAAATACCTTTCCTGTGTATTAATAATAAAGCCAGCTACCTCTCTAGTTATGCTATGCTTACAATTGTTTACACTGCATTATTTACATTGCAGGATTTTTTCTACTAGCCCTCTAGTTGACATTCAAATAGACTTGCAGGTTATTTTTCCATGTCTAGCTCTGTCATGTGTTCAGACATTTTGATCTTTAGCTTCTGATACAATCCCAACCTGAACATATTTTTGATAGCTGACCGCTTTTGATTTTTGAATGGATGTGATAATTATTTAAATTAATTCAGTAAGGAATAACTTAGGACTTATAAAGGTGTAACTTTTTTTAGACTTTGTGTTTAAAGGCACAGGATTGTCAGAGCTGTTTTTACACTAAGACGTTTATTGATGCAATACCAGCTGTACACTAGAATGGTAGTTTTTAAGGTGGAGTTAATAGAGCAGGTGTGGAATGTGCCTGGTGCAACTAATACCTCCTTATTTAGGACCTTTTTGTACCAGTGTTAATAATTAATGGCCCAGTAGGATTATGTGTAAAGGTTGTTTTGTTTTTCACTTATAAACAAAAATACTCCTGCCATTGCATGTTTGTGCAGCATCTTACATATGTTCACAACTTTTTAGTTTAATATCTAGTGAAGGTTTTCTTCATGAGGCCTTTTTTGTTGTTGTTGACATTAACTGCTATTTCTGTACATTCTCAAATACTGAGCCGTTCGTCTTTACTCTCTCCCACAGCTGAAGCTCTTTACCAGAGCACATACCCAGAGTACCTCCAGTACATCTACCTGGTTGCACCGGTGTCCTTAATGCTTCTGAACCCCATCGGCTTTGCCCTCTGTGAGATCCAGAAGTGGAAAGATCAGGGAAATCACCAGCACAGTAAATTTGCAATTGTGGGACTTGTAATGTTACAGGTCCTGAAGAACCCTATCGTATTCATGGTAGTCGTTGGCATCATCGCCCATTTCGCCCTTAGCCAGAAAATTCCTGCTTTCATGGCTGAGTTTGTGGATGGTTTGGCCAACTCTTTTGGGGGAGCAGCTCTGTTCTACTTGGGTCTGTCCATGGTGGGCCAGCTGAGGAAATTAACCAGATCCACAGTTGTTATTCTAATATTACTCATTACAGCAAAACTGTGAGTGGAAAACAACTTTACTTTGCTTGATGGTCATTTCACATTTGAAATGAGTGTGTGTTGTCAGATGACCTTGCATTTCTGTAATAAAACATGCTGTAGGTGTGTAGGTCAGCAGGTTAGGTCTCTGTCAAGTGCTCCCAACATGTTGTTTTGTTCTTATGATTTGGTTGACTCAGACCTTTCTCAGACCACAAGCCTTTCACAAAATGGGTAACAGGGTAAAAGGTCTCAGGTTGCTCAGCATTGTAATGTTTTGTGGATGTAAATATTTTTGTTCATTTCATCGCATGGTGTTAAGTAACTTCTCAAATATTTGCACAGACAACAGTCTTTTAATTTGACTTTCAGGTTGCTGATGCCTCTGATTTGTAAGGACATGGTGGATCTCTTGGACAATAGCAACACCAGCGCACTGAACCACTCAAGCCTCTCCAACTATGCCTTTCTTTATGGAGTATTTCCCACTGCACCCAGTGTGGCCATCTATGCTGTCTATTATAACGCAGAGTTAGAAGTTGTGAGTTGTTTACATCTGCCTGCCAGCCTTCTTTGTAGCTCAATCTACATGATTTAAATGAATATTCTGCCTTTTAACAGGTTACCTCTGGGATGGTTATAAGCACTTTTCTCTCTGCTCCAATAATGTATGTTTCCGCCTGGTTACTTACAATCCCGTGGATGGATCCTCAGCTTCTGATGAATTCACTGCAGAATGTCAGCTTTAACATAAGCATAGTGAGCTTTGTCGCTCTGGTGAGTCACAGCTACTCGCCTTAGTGTGACTTGTATATGCTTGTTTTTCACAACTCTTTTAAGACAGCTAATTGTTTTGTTTTGTCTTAGTACGTGTAATCTAAGGTCATAGTGTCTACATACTTTCGTAACTGAAAGCAGTTTGGTCTTATATTATTTAGTCAGTTTCTATGGTTTTCATAACGAGAAACAATTTACAATGTGCTGCAAATGAAGGCAAGTAAATGACGCAAATAAGGCATATGGTTTGATTTCTGTACCACTGTGGCAGGTTATTGTTAAGATTCTGTCATTTGAAGAATGTGTGAGCAAATACTTGAGCTACAGACCAGCTTCCTCATTTATTCTCACTTTCGGCATTTGTTTATAATCACTTGAAATTCCAAGGGTAATCTTTGCATTGATGAAATGTGTTTGCATTTGTGTTTATGTTTTGTAGCATTTTATCCTTCAATATATCTGTTTTTTTTAAACATGTTCTCTTGAATAATGTCAGTTCTTCTTTTGCCTTTAAATAAAATTAACAGCGACGTTAAATAATAATTGTAAAATCATCTGTGCAAAAGTGTTTGTGTTGGTAAACTTTAGTAATTTGAAATATATTTGTTTTCTCTGACAGGTGTGGACCATTGCGGTCATGTTTTTAAGTAAGAAATTTAAAAGGCTACCACACATGTTTCCAGTCAACCTTTTCATTGCACAGGTAAGCACACCAACACATACTAACAAAACTGATTTTCTTATTCAAAAATAAAATAGACAATATAAATCTCATTGCAAAATCAGTAAGAACCTTTTTCTGTTATGGTATTGTTTTTACAAGTTTGTGACTTGTATTGGGATGATCCTGTGGAACTTTGTGGTGAAAGAAGAAAACTTCATTGGGCAGGTCCTCACGTTCACATTATTATGTACCTCACTCTACAGTACCTATGTGTGGCCAGGTATGCTGTGTATACAAAAAAACTATCCACCCACATTAAACAGTTTTAATACATCTTTGTGAGCTTTAAAATCTGAAGTTTTAGTGCTAATTTTGTCATGTATATTATGTAATTTTAGCTTTAATAGCACTCTCTCTTGTGCTCATGAAGCGGTTTGAGGATCTGAAAGTTTCGTCTGGTGTGCTTGTCATTGCAGGCTGGGGGTGAGTCACTTTAAAAAAGAGTAATAAAAATAGAAACGAAACTAAGATTTTTGGACTGCTAAAAGTGGAGCCATACTGACACCTTACTTGAATGTACAATAAATCATCAGACCAACATTCTTGCAGATTTCATCTGTATTATGTAATTGAGCTGCTTTGTGTTCTACATTTTGTTGTATTAACAGTATTGTGTTGTGTTAATATTATCAGGGTTCCTGCTTTAGTAACTGCTGTGCTGCTTATTTCGGGGGAAAAACAGTTTAATGTGATTGACTCATCTTTCTTTTATGGCGAACCACAGGTAACAACATAAGTGGAAATCGTATTGATGTTCTGCCATTTAAGAAATGTTTTGAAGTTGCAGAGGATTATATAAAAGTCTGCATACTGTTTGTGTGTTTTCTGTCAGATAATCTGCACCATAGTTATAATTTCCTTCAGCATACTGCTGGGAGGGGGCTCTCTTGTCTGCCTCAGTAGAGGGAGCTGGGCCCAAAATTCCCAAATGCAAGAGGGAGCCTCCTCATTTGACTCTGCAGATGATCGTGTGATTGAAGCTGAACCAGAAAGCCAGACTCTGGTTGAACCAGTCACCCCATCAACAGATCTCAACAAAGGTACCTTTTCTTGCATTAACCTCAACTAAAATGCTTCAACACATGTTAGAAGTTTTCACTTTGATGAAAATGTGTAAAAGCTATGTACAATAGAATGCGGATTAAAATCACAGCACTGAAGCATCCTTGGGCAATTTTAATGTCTAAAATGCATTGTCAGTTGGAAAATTCGAAACAAACCTTAACTACAAGTCATCTACAGCAAACCGACGCATAGTCAATTCAACGTCTGTCTGATGTTTATCGCCCCACAGATCATTTTTAGTAGCCTTAGTAACAAAATACTCATGCATTTACGAAATATTGAAACAAAACCTGCAAGCAGGAACCAACTTTAGTTCCTCATTTAAAGTGAACAAACTGTTGTGTACAATATAGGCAATGACTACAAATAGAAGCATTACTGCAGATGTTTAAAGGTAAAAATGGGAACAATGATATGAATGTAATTTGTACAACACAAAGTTGTTACATTAACAAATAAAAAAAAATCCAAATACTGTCAGTATCTTGATAAAAGGTTAGTAAGTGGTCATTGGAACGTAGGAGCTGTTGAATTACTAATTGAATGTTCAAATTACAGAAGCAAAGTTGGCTCTAGTCGCAAATAAAGTTGTAAAAACATTGTGCAAAATGGGAACTGACTTTAATGTCAGAGAGTGAAATTTAAAAGGGTTTACTATAATACTCATTACTTTTTGTATTTCTTTTTTTATTTACTGTTTGCTTCTAGTATGAACTGAGATAATACTGTAGTATCATAGTCAAAGAATCACTTTTAATGTTGTTGCTTTGTTCTCAGCGTGCCTCATGTGTGACTGTGCACCACCCCAGCCTATGCCCGACATGATTATCAGCACAAACGCCAGCAGCACACCAACAACACTCACAGGTACTGCATCAGTTAACGAGTGATGTGCAGGTTCCATTTGTTAAAATAATATGCAATAAACCCCAAATTACATTTAACAAAAATATTATCAACAAAATCATGTCACATTTGTTGGAAGAATTTCCCTTTTTTTTTTTTTTTACATATATAAACACATCAACCCTTTGTTCTGCTGACACAGTGGGTGAGTGTGAGAACAGGTGTGAGTCAGAAGAGTGCCTACTTGTGCAAGTAGAGGAGCTCCAACAGGCTGCAGATAAGCAAGTGGTCCGTCATGTGCTCCTATGCCTGCTTCTGACTGTCAGCTTGCTTGCTGTGAGTAAACCACTACCTTTCACTTCTACAGTGACATGACTCTGTCTGCCCACGTTATTATATTTAGTGCATCAAGAACCAAATCTGACAAAAATTGCTCAGTTGTCAATTCCAGCTCCTGTCAGTATTAGAGGAACAACGCGTTAATAAGGCCTTATTGAATAAGACCAAATAGTAAATGGCTTTTAAATATTGTGACATCTGTGAATCTGAAAAATGTTGATAAATACCAGTATTGGACACACTTTTAAGGACAGCTTAATATACATACTTTTCAATATACATACTTTTTAATGAAATTTTTACTTAGCAGGTTATATAGCCTGGCACTGTTAATAGAATTTGCATGTTTTATATTTCAAACCGCAATCCTTCTTAATTTTTGTGATAGAACTTGTCCAGCTACTTATGGTTACTCTTCAACCGTGAGCCTGGTAGACTTTACTTGGAACTGCAGTTCTTCTGTGCTGTTGCAAACTATGGACAGGTAAGTGTTCAAAATAATGTAATACCAGGTTTTTGAGCATTTATTGTAATGTGAATACTAACCGCATGGTGTTTTCTATTATCAGGGTTTGCTTTCTTTCGCTCTGTTTGGACTGGACAAGCATTTGATTATACTGCCATTTAAGAAGAGGTAATGAAATGAAATGGTATCACACTCAAAATCACGTTGAAAGGTTTTAACACACAATATGCTGTATGCACTTTGTATGTATACTGCATGATATAATACTGTATAGAGAGGGCAAACATTTTCTTTGTGTTTAGGTTACACAAGCTGTGGTATGGAAGGAAGCATGAAGAGCAGCCGCAGACTGGGTTACCTGAGGATATCAGGATGACCTGCACCCAGTTCACCAAATACCACAAGGACCAGTGTTTCCATGATATTGTTAAACAGAGAAGGTGAGAGAACACAGGGTTACTCACTGCTACTCTAGTATGTGGTTGATAAGATAATATCTTCAATAAACATGTTACGTGTGTAGAGAAAAAACATTCCCATTGTGGTCATTCAAGACAACAATAAGTCATTCTCATATTGTATTTTTGTTGATCATATGCTCTGGTTTTCCTCTGCTGCTTTTGGCTACTTGCAATGAGAGGTCATCAAACCTTTGGGTAAATGCTTCCTTTGACTTTCAGGTGTGGGAAGAGGACTATGGTGGGCTGTTTTCTTGGCTGTGAACTTGTAGCATGGCTTCAGCAAGTGGGCCTGGCTCAGGACCGTGGTGAGGCAGTACTCTACGGGATGCGGTTACAGCAGGGCGGTGTGCTGCAGCACATCAATCAGGAATACGACTTTCAGGACAGTTACCTTTATTACCGCTTCAAGACTTGAGACAAAAAGTTTGCATTCCTTTTATCCCCAAGGTAAGATCAGCTAACAGGAGGAAGGAACAGCAGCCAGACTGAGAATTTATTGGTACTGCCATGCTTGGTTCACATCGAGTAGCACAGCACTTGCAATATGCTTTATTGCACTGCAGGCTGCAGCACAAAATTATATTCAGCTCTTGAAACAGGTGACACCCAACTATACAGTTTGGTATATTTAGAAATAGACTTAAAACTTTCAAAGTAAAAGGCCAGGGAACTATGCATGGTGTGAAGTTAAAGGGAATTATGGGTTTAAGGAGTTTATCACCTGTCAGTCTTATTTTTGCACCACATTTTATTAACAAGGGTAATCTTTATGATCTGGAGTTGTGCTGACATTTCTACATCAGTCAGTAAAAATGTAAACATGAGTGGCCAGCAAACCGCATTTACCCAGATCATCTTAACCATTATTTAGCAGTGAAAAGGTGGGAATAAGTACATTTTAAAATAGTCCAATCTTAAAATGATTATAGAAAAAATGATTAAGTGAGCAATATTTATAAGGCAAGGCTGTTTCGCCTGCAAGTAAAAATTCTACACTGGTAGTTTATGTTCCTGTTCCTTGCTGATTGACTCTCGTATTGGTGCTGCTGTGTCCTATCTACTGTGAAACTACTGATTAAAATAAAAACGTAACTGATGGCCAAAACTACAAAAGTAAGATGCACACTGTTTTTGTTTAATATACTTTTTTTAAAATGTAGATTAAATTACAAGTATTTGCAATCTTTAGGGTTGAAACAATGCTTTGCTGCTTTTTAAGAGTTCGTTGCATCTATGTGATGCCAATACATGAACTTTTTAATAGTTTATTAGTTTCATCTCATGTTTTACGATAATACACAAACTACTGAATGACAGTAAACTACCAAAAACGCTGAATGTATTTTTTGTTTTACTGTGAGACCTCAGGTTGCATTTTTACTCTTATACCAAAGCCATTTGCCAAAGGGAAAAGGGGAAGGTCTGGTTGAGTCATTTTGTAATTAGTATACCATCTGGTGAAGTTAGTTTCACTGGTTAAAGCTACAAGATGCAACATTTTTTGTGTAAATATTTTTAATAGGAATACAGTATTCTTCAGAACTTACCTTGATGTGCAAAGGAGCTGTCAACGCTTCCTGTGACACGGACTCAAACAACACTGGCAGCAGCGCAGGGATATTTGTTTTTAATTGTTTTTGAGCAAGGCTCAACCTTCTGACGAGTCATAATTTCAACATCTTCTGATTGATTGGCAAGTTATGCAGCATGCTAAGTTTCCTTACAGCTCTGCTTCAAAGGAACCAAAAGAAGGGCTTGCAAGAAGCAGGCCGGCCTATTTTGAGTTTCATGCTACCACTGTCTTAAGTTGCATATTGTAGTTTTAACTGATAATCCAATATCAAGTATTGATGCTTTGGTTGGTTACTGCTTAACATGTCTTGACACTTGTGTAGAACTGTGATTACAATGTTTTTCCAGCACTATGTGAGCAGTGTCCCTACACACCATTTCAATAAACCAAAAATAAACCAAAAAGTTTTTCTCCACGTTGTCATGGCTTTGTCACAGTTGTTTAGTTACCATTTGGTGCTGCCTTTTAAAAAAATTCACTTTGAAGTGATGACCATAAAGGGGTGGCAAGACACAGAGAATATCGAACTGCTAATTCTAAATTTCTCTCAGGTATATAGTATAATATAATTACATGAAAACTTTTTGGCTAAGTCTGTCACAGTCTGGTCTAAGTCTGGCCTTTTAGATAATTAAAATTTAAAAATTACACAAACATATTTGCCAAAGGAAACCTGATTTGTGTAAATGCAGGACCTACCACAAAGACCGGGCCAGCAATTCTCACTATCTGTCATCTTAGTATGTCATGACCCTTAGAAAGAAGAAACGGGAGCTAAAACAAACATTTTCATCACATAATGTATCACAGCATGTTCTGTATTACTGGTCAAGAGAAGTGAATATTTAATCAATTATACCCTGGGCCGCTTCCTTTTTATACAGTAGTTTAATCAATTATGTCATCTGATTGACAGGTTTCTTATGTAAGCATGTTTGTACCTGGCTAAAAAGTAATTTACAGAAGCATATACTGTTACTGTCACCCTAGAGATTAGTTTTTTTTGTGTGTGTGTGTGTGTGTGTGTGTGGGGGGGGGGGGGTTGCTTCTCAGCTTTTATTGTATGCAGCCATTTCCTGCTGAACAGAGCTTGAGAACAGATTCACCAAAAAATCTGGTATTTCAACACCGTGTTCCAGAAACTTCTCCATCTGTGACATATTTTCCTTCTCCAGTTTCCTCATCTGTTCCTTGATCTTCTTTCCTCTGTCCTGTTGGAAAAAAAAAAGTTTCTAATGACATTTTCTGCAGACAGTGACCACACTAAGCCAAATGTCAAATCCTGGTTAATTGGTAAATTGCAAGTTTGCATTAAATTGTTGAACCTTGTAGGTGTCAATGATGGCAGCCACTAGTTCATGCTTAATAAACAGCTCGTGTTTGCGGTCAGGCTTGCTCTGGAAGCGGGGTTTCTTCTTGACAGGATCATCTGTGCCGTAAGTGGGAGAAGTTGTCTCCTTCAATGGATTAATGTGTCTCACAAAGATAAAAGGTTTGAATATAGACCTGTTATACAAAAGAATCACACAGTCATTGTTAAATGCAGGAAAACTGTTTTCAAAAGACACTTTACAAGCCTAAGACTTTACCTTTCAGGGTCTGGAGTTGCTGTGAAATAGTGAACCCCTGGCAGATTAGGATTTGTGGGTATCACAGACACCATACTTCCTGTAGTTATGAACGTGCCCTCCATGTTGATACCACTAGCTTTATCCCTCAGGATACCCATCATTGTCTCTGCAGTAATGTGTCCTTAAGTAAATAAAAGCAACACATGCAAATAAATGGAAGAGACATATCTGTCAAAAATCTGCTTCTTGACACAACCTCAGATTTTCACAGTGAAGTGCACTTTAACAAACCATTGCTCTTTTCCAACAACTTCTTTCCCTCACAGTATCGGCTCCCAGAGGCTTCGATTCTGGCTGTAGTTGGAAAGGAGTAGACTTTGGCAAAGTTGAACTCAGACTTTCCATCCCACCAGTTCTTACTTTGTGCATATTCCCTCATTTCTGGGTGTTCCTTGTCTATCTTAGTCGTTATGCTGTACTGGTTTGAGATGTTGCGAAATCCGCCTAGAGCAGCATAAAATGTGATGATTAGTCATTAAAATGAACACATGCTGCTGTGATACATGTAATCCAAATTTTCAACACAAACCTAAGTTGTGTTAAAAAACTGAAAACTGCTGTCCATATAATTCTACATTTGTTAAAGCTTTCTTTATACAACTAATACAGGTATGAAAAAAAAAGAAAGGTCTGAAAAGGGCATAATCCACATAAAACGATGACTAGCTTGTAGTTGCTCTGAATTGATCCATATATATCAACTATATGGGCCTAGTAAATTTGTGCATGAAAGTAGTTTGACTTTGGTTTACAATAAGATAAATGGCTTTTGACTTGTCCCTTCAGGGAATGCCACAGATGTTGATTTGGCATGTATTTTTATGGTGGGGCCACCCCTTGTGGGGTGGGATTTGGGATTTGAACCCGCTGTGTTCTGCATACCAACCCAATGCTTGGTGCATGCAACCCAACTTAACTAATCGTAGTTAAGCCTCGTATTTCATTATATAACAGTTTAGCCCGTCTTCTTCATTGTAGATCAATACAATAACCATATGTATGCCTCCACAACAATGCAGCAATGCTTGGCCTGGTGCATGCAACCCAATGCACCAGGCCCCTGTGTTTTCATAGCTGCCATGAAAATATGCACTAACACACACAAGCACGATCAAAGCTGGGCAAGATATCTATTGTTTTAGGTTTCTTTGTGCTTTTAACAAAGATCTATATGAAATACAGCAGGCTTTTAGAATTCATCACTTTTTCCAGTATCCTTCTTTTCTTACTTTCCACTCTCTCTGCTGCCCAGTATTTCGCTGTCGTTTCCAGCACCCATGCTTCCTTTCTATCTGAGATGAGGAAACTGTTGTGGTAGGTGAAGCCACAATCATCCTCCATGCAGGGGCCACCTTGACCATATTTCTCCAGAAGCTCAGTAATGACATCCACCGCTTCTTCAGCTGTCTCAGCTCTTTCAAGACCAAGCCTGTGAAATCACAGACACAGCGAATATTTCTCAAAAATTCAGTCTGAACAGACACATACCAATTGAACAAAAGATTGTATGAAATAATTTGTGGCTTAGTCATTACATTTCCACCTCAAGATGAGCATATGTCAGGTTTGGCAACACAGGCTACTTATTTTTACCTGACAAGATCCATGCCAAGAAGAGCCTCATCACCATCAGTACTCTCTCTGCCCCACGATGCCTCATTTCCAATACATACTTGATGCTCATTTGCGCCCATCTCTGCCCCCCATAACCACGCAGGTCGGCTCAACACAACAGCATAGGTGTGTGGAACCTGCTCAATCTCTATGTATGTACACTTTTTCCAGGACAAACAAGACACAAGGGCTTATGACATAAGGGTTAATGGTTATTTAATGGCATGTTCACCAACAAGCAGTCACGATGTAAAAACTTTAAAGTTGCTGTGTGTGTCACCTACTTCAAGCTTCTCTTCTGCACCATAGTCTCTGGCTGGAAAATACACCACTTCTTGGACTTCATCACAAGGCCTGTCAGAGTTCTTCCCAAAGATGATGCGTTGTCCCTCAGTGGAGGGGGGCAGAGCCACAAAGGTGTCACAGGAGGAAGGGTGCATTCTGAAAAGCAAATTGGGCTAATACAAACAGAACAATTCATCGATTAGGTAACATGACTTAATGATCACACATTGTTTTCAGCCATCGTAATCTTACTGCACTATCCCACTGGATACACCCATGAGTTTCGATTAGAGCTACAAAGTTTAGTGTTGTGTTTAGTGCCAAATAACCACACAAGCCAATGTCATGTAATGCCGGTGTCATGTAGAGTTATGACAAAGCTCTAAAGTCCAACAAGTTATTCTTACCTATGAGTGCCAGTTGTATCGCGCACTGTCACTGTCGGACTCTAGTTTCATTTTTGTGTACTTGTGATGTCATCGGTTCACACTGATCCGGAAGCAGTGGGTGTATCGTACTTGACCTAAACGAAGTTGGATTTATAATCGTAGTTAAGCTTCGTATTTCATTATATAACAGTTTAGCCCGTCTTCATTGTAGATCAATACTATAACCATATGTATGCCTCCACAACAATGTAGCTTATTTGAACATCAGTGCTGCCATCAGATAGGATATAATTTATTTAAAAAATCATTAAAAAAAATACAACCCAATACAAGCTATATAATGTATTAGTCTATTATTACACTATATTTCTGTAACAAATTTTTTTGGAATCACAGACACAACGCAGACATAAGTAATCCAGTTTAAAGCTAAACGTCTTAAATTCAGCGACTTCCGACCAATATAGTACTGACTTCATGTAGAGAGATTTGTTTACATGCGGAGGAAGCTAATGTTAGGCTAACGTCTTCGTTAGGCGAAGTTGTTTCTCCTCGTTTAGCTAAGGCTAGCTGATGTTGTAAGCTATCAACCATGGGGAAGTCTTTTGCAAATTTCATGTGTAAGAAGGATTTCCATCCTGCCTCGAAGTCAAATATCAAAAAGGTGAGGTAAAGTAACATTAATGTTAAAGTACTGCTTGAAGCTACAGGGCAGCAGATTAGCCTACGAGCTAACCAGCCGTAATGTCACTGCCTTTGCTAACTTTTAGCCCAGTTTGCTACTGCGTCAGAGTTAACACAAGTTACTCTAATAATTAGAGGCTTGATAGGAAATATCGACCTCAGATTATGTTTTTGTATGAGTTGTGAGTGTAGATAAACCAAGTCATGACAATGTAGTCGAATAACGTTATACAGATAATTGTTGATTTTAAGCGAAGGATTCATTCAGTTTTCTTCACTTTGTAATTGCGGTCTCTGGAGTAAGATTCAAAGTTGTTATAGCATTATATAGTTTTTAATCACTGTTTCATTCACATGCATAGTTGAAAAGAATGCGGGCTCTTGTGTAATATGATGTGGTTATAGCTTACAAACTGTTTTTGGGGTTTTTGTTATATGCCATATAAGGCTGAGAATTTTTCTCTGGGAAGTTTTTTGTGTGTGTCTTAAACTGACGAAATAAATTGTACAAATTAAATGCATTTGTGCCAAACAGTTATGCTAAGATCTGAATTAATAGAATATACTGTAAAAAATGCATAAAGTAGCTGATTATTAATGTCATTTTAACTACAGTATCCTCTTTTAATTGTGCACAACCAGGGAGCTGCACAGCTTCATTTAGTACTAATAAGTTAGGAAAATGTACTTGTTTATACACAGACATACTTGATATAAAATTGTTTAAAAATGTCTTTAAACTAAAAAAAAAATTTGTATAATGGCGAAGGTGCCCGTGACTCTTTAGATTTATTATTTTGGCTACGAACTATAAGAAAGTATAAAGGGTCATCATAATTTCCAAGGTCCCAGGTTCATATAAGATTGCATTATTGTTCAATCAACAGTAGAGAAAACAAATCAATTTTGTTTTTCTGTCATTTAAAAGAATCAAAGCAGCTAATCTTAATATTCAAAAAGCTGAAACTGTCAGGAATTACTGGTAGTTAGTAAGATTCTCAGTGCTAACATGCAATAATGGTGAGCGACATGGGCAGTAGCTGCATATATCGCACAAGATTTGTGTGTCTGAGAATGTGTGCTGAAACGCTCCTTTTCACTTTGTTTCACAGGTATGGATAGCAGAGCAGAAGCTGACTTTCGAGAAGAAAAAACAAGAAGACCTTATGCAGGCTTACCTGAAAGAGCAAGAAACCTACAACAACAGGTTAGATACATCTACAGGATCATATATTATACCTCACTTACTTAGTGTTTTATTCAAACATCCAGTGAACAGTTAATGGTGGCCTCCTCCACTTTCATACATTGTTATTAATTAATTAATAAGATGAAAGAGGTCACGACATTCTGTGTATTTTCTTGCCTCTAGGTTGTTGATGGGGGATGATCGCGTGAAAAATGGCCTCAATTTTATGTATGAGGCTCCGCCTGGAGCTTCCAAGGGTAAGTGATTTTCTGAGCCGACCAGCTCTAATCTGTACTGAATATTACAAACCCCATTTGCTGAAAATTTGTGACATTGCTTTCAACGTAAATAATAAGGCAATTCTTATTTTTGAACATTATTTGTAACTATTTTTCAATTGTAAATAGTATAAAGATAACACAAATTGTTCATTTCTTTTTAAGAAGGCAACATATATAAACTCAAATATCCACAGGTACAGCAAATTAATATCCTAAGTAACACAGTTAAATGAAGATCACCAGGGTATAGTGAATGTGTTTAAATGACTGTAGTATAAATGCATCTGCATCTACAGTTATCAGGCATCCAGTTACTGGTAAATTGGTATCCTGATCAAAATCCATACCATCAAGACAAAGGTACACTCTAGTCAACTCTGTAAAAGGTTATTGGAAAGCCAAAGCCATGGGGTACATAAACAAACCCATCCTTAAGATATGATAGAAATGTGGCCCATGTATAAATCTGCTTAGAGCAGGACGTCATCAAAAGAAGAGCAACCGTGCAAGAAGGAGACTAGTGAGAGAGGCCACCAAGACGCTTACGGCTGAGTTTCTGCTGCTGAGACGGAAGAGTTTGTACATAAGCTACATGTTGCTTGGGCTCTTCAGCAGTATTGGAGATAGTTTCTAACAACTCAGCTGCTGAAGCTTGTAACTCTGTCTTGGTGGTCTCTTGCATGGTTACTCTTCTTTTGAGGACTTGTTTTTTGCACATTTTGCATCATTTTTTGATTTTTGGCCAGCTGTAGGAAGATTAGCGCATGTGCTGTATTTCTTCCATTTCTTAATGATGACTTTACTGTATGATTCTTCTCTATACACACTGTATATGACAAAGGAGGCCCCAGTCTTTTGAGCAAGCTGAGATTCTACATCAAACAAGAATGAGGAAATTATTTTGCTTTCAAAAGTTGCTCTCCCCCTGGAATCAATTAAAAGATTTCCATGTATTTTGATAAAACAACATGATTCAGTTTCAACGTATGATATTTGTACTATTCACAGTCAAGAATATGTTTCAAATGATTTGCAAATCATTGCATGCTGTTGTTTTTTTCAGATCAAAACAATTTATTCTCAATAAATAATTGCATTAATATTTTAATACTTGTTTCTTTTTTGTCTGTCTTTTTTTCTGAAGAGGAAATGAAAGAGGTAAAGTATACAATATAATATATCAAGAGAATTACATAAGTTTAAACATGCAAAGTTTAAGTCTGTTTTATTAATTTATAATCATTCATATTTTAAGAAAATAAACACTTTTTTTCAGGAGGGGGAGGAGGAGTACAAATTTGAGTGGCAAAAGGTGGCTCCTCGAGAGAAGTAAGTAGTTGACTTTTATACATAAATACATTTCCTCAATGTATTAGTATACTTTTTTTTTTCAAATTTGTGTTATTTATTTATTTTTATTCGGTTATAAAGGTATGCAAAGGATGATATGAACATTAGAGATCAGCCATTTGGAATCCAGGTAAGTGATGAATGTGGTTATCTTAAGCAGATTCACTTCAGCTGAGGGCGACACAAATTGAAAAAACAGAAGCAAATAACACATATGTTGTTTGTTAAAGCTATTTTTTATTTATTTAATTTATATATTTATTTAATTATTATTATTATTTTATTTTTTTTTTTCCTTTTGAAAATACTGAGTGCTTTTTTTCTCTTTGGATCTCTGAAAATTCTAAGGATGAAATAATTTCAAATGATAAAGACACACAGCTAGCTACCCTGTATCACAATACAGCATCTTCAGTGTTTACCATATAAAGTAATGTCTTTTTTTTTAAATTCCCAGGTGCGCAACGTAAGATGCATCAAATGCCACAAATGGGGCCATGTCAACACAGACAGAGAGTGTCCTCTCTATGGAGTATCAGGGATCAATGCCAGCTCTATGGCCTCAGACGAGGCAGCAGGTATTGTACAATAACAGGCATAATTAAAAAAAATGTTTCTCTGTAGTTTCTTGATGGAAGTTTTATTAGTGTAATTAAATCTTAACATTCTTTGATGTGTATAGAAAACTGTCAGATTTTATACGAGGAGTTAGTTATATGTTAATGAATTAAAAGTACAATATGCAAGTTAGGAAAGCAATAGCCTGAGACTCACAATCAATTCACTCTGCTCTACCCTATTCCTGCTCAGCTATGCGCTTCTGACACTTGTTATGCCATGCTTTGCATAGCCCCACAAGTATTAGACATTATCTATTTAAAATAATTAAAAATCTTGCAAAACATTTCAATCAAAGTGAAGTTATTAAAATTCCCTGATTGGTTAGAATGGTGGGACAAAAAACATTCAGAAGCAAAAATCTGTTCTGCTGTTAGTCTGACTTTACCAGCACTTAAAATACAATAAAAATACATACTAATTAATTAACTAAAATTAAAATCACAAAGTAAGCATATTGATACTGCATATATATTTTAAATTAAAGATGAGTGCATTTACCTGCTGAAATTCAGTTTTAAAATGGTATTTATATGTCAAATTAAAATGGTGGTTGTGTGCAAAAGAACAGGGATCCAGCATATCTGTGCTGCTTGATATTTGCTTGTAGTGGGCAAACATTTTTCTGTCATTGACTTTGCAGCAGGTATAGCCACTGTGTGTTCCTTTTTAGTTTTCAGCTGGAGTCTCAGTCTTGAGCTGATTCTGAGTTCTGCAATCAGTGAGTTGAGTAGTAAAGTAATAATGTTTACTCTGGGAGAGTCCAGTCAGTGCATAGTGTTGATGGTGGAGAGCTGTGATGGTGCAGAGCTGTAATGGTCCCCCTCCTGTGCTGGGAGAAAAAATGTAATTATTGTGTATTCTGATTCCCCTAACTGCTGCTTTGGCAGAGAATGATATTGTATGATTTGCTCAGCCGGAAGTGGAGTGAGTTGATTTGATGTCCCATTCTGTTAACAAAGCCACCCCTGAAATTCCCACTGTGGAGATAGTGGTTGGCATGGGTTTGACATCAATGGGACTCTGAGGCTGTGATTTGTGCTAACAGGTCCGTCGATGCACCCCTCGGAGTTAATGGCGGAGATGCGAAACAGTGGGTTTGCCCTGAAAAAATGTGTCCTTGATAGGAATGTTACTGTTTGCGATCCATCACAGGTAATTGTCTGTATTACACACAGGATGATGTACAAACACACATAAACTCTCCTCTTTAGAGTAACTATATAAATGCTGGTTTAATAAAACACACGTTATTATTGCTTGAATGTGTTCAGCTGATAGATTTACATTTTGGATTTTGATTTTTCAAGTTGTAATTGTGAATTCAAAATAAATTTCAATAGGCTGCATATTTTAATAGGAGTATGTTGCCAGCGAGGAAGAAGAGGATCCTGAGGTGGAATTTCTGAAGTCATTAACAACCAAACAAAAACAGAAGCTCCTCAGGTAAAAATGTCACACGCTTTACAACTTGTATATTAAAGATAAAAAATAGTTTAATTAATTAATTAACGGTTTAATTAGCCAAAAATGAATTATGATGTTTTTAACATGGCTTGAGTATTTTTAGTCTTCAGGTTGATACATTGAGCTTAAAGGAAATAACATACAAGGTTACTTTGTTGTTTTCTTTTACATGCTTTCCTATACAAATGAAGACGCTTTACGTATCTGTTGTTGTTGACTAGTATACCAAGTTTTACATTTACCATGAACTTACTGAAGCCCATTCTTTACACTTCATTGAGATATATCAGAATTAAAAATGCTAATATGTGTTATTGGTTCTCGTGATGGAAATTATTTGAACTTTACTCTTAATTTACAGAAAACTTGATCATCTAGAAAAGAAGGCCAAGAAAAAAAAGGGCAAAAAGCAAAAGAAGAAAAGCAAAAGAAAACACAAGAAAAAGCATGAAAGTAGCGAAAGCTCAAGTGACTCAAACAACAGCAGCAGTGACAGTGGCTCAGATTCACACACCCAAGGCAAGTTCAAGAGCCAAAAGAGAAAGAAGACAGAGAAAAAAGATTCCTGTCGGGATAACAGCTCTGAGAGCGAGCAACGAGTCAAGAGTCTGACAAAGGCCTCTTCTCACAGGAGCAGGTCACCAAGCCCCCACGCTGGACAGAAGCGGCCTGAGGAGGCGTCCAGAGATTATAAACAAACAAGGACAGAGAGGGGAAGGAGCAGGAGTCTAAATCACAGCCCAGCAAACAAGATCAAGCCAGAGGGAGGTCAAGAGAGAAAGAGACACGACAGCAGGGACAGGCAGAGACCTAGCAGCTCCAAGTCTGCCTTGGACAGAAGTAGGAGCCACGAGAGAGGCAGGGAGGACAGAGGTAAAGACAGACATCACAGTAGAGATAGAGTGAGGAACAGGAGTAGCCCAGATGGAAGGAAAGGGAGAAGAGCAGATGGGAGGAGCAGAAGTAGGGAAAGGAGGAATGAAAGAGAGGGCAGAGGAAGGAGTAGAAGTAGGGAGCGAAGAGAGAGAAGCAAAGACAGAGCTAAAGGAAGGCACTGACTTTTTTAAACGTTATTTTCTCTCGCATGATAGTAACCCGAAAATGTAACTGTCTGTTGGTATGACTGTTAAGTGGTGTTCTTAGTAAATCACACAGGCTCCTTGTATTTAAAAATCAGAATGCAGATATTTTGTGTGGCTCTGCTTTTCATCCAGTAGAGGGAAGCAGTCGACCGAAAATACAGAATGCAGCAGGGATCACTCTGTTGTTTCTTGTAAGAAATGGTCTCAGCTAATTGATTACCATTGGAAACGATTTGCAGCTATGATCCGTTAATGGGAAAATGTTGGACTCATTTTAATGGTCAAACTTCGGGACTATTTCTGATGCTGCAGCTTTTTATCTTACTTTAATCTTTTATTTTTTTTTTTTTTTTTTTTTTTTTTTTTTGGAGTTGCCGATATTGTAAGCTGTAATTGTTAAACGGATGTTGAGTCCTAAAAAGAAGAAAAAATAGTTTATTTCCCCTGATTAAAAATTTAATCCTCTCTGTTTAATGGCTTTATTAGCGATTGGATGAAATGAATGTCCGCATTGTAGATATGTTGGAAAACTACGTGACTAGATTATTTAATATTATTTCGAAAATGCACTACTTTTTTTTTAAATCAAGTTCTATACACCTGAAATATAATTATTACCTACGCGTTTGCACATTATATTTGTTGTAATGTGTCAATTTGTAATTTTTCAGATCCCGTTCCTTGGATGGCATGTCATAATGAGCGCTATCTCTCAAACTGTATTTTTTTTTTTATTCAAAGTCACACTCAAACAAAAATAAATATATTTTTGTCCAAAGTCTTGTGCGAAAATACAGTCTGTACTTAGACAAGCAAGTATGTTCGCATACAGGCGAAATAGCGCTTCATTTTATATATTTTCAATGAAGACCAGTATTTTAAATTTTTATGTGAAAAAGTGGTGTAGAATTTAAAATGTATATATTTTTAAGCCCTCTAAATTGCGGATTTTTTTTCCTGCTATTCACATTTTAGGCCTAAAACTATATAGGCCTATTTTGACACGCGCAGTCCTCAAAACTCATAAAAACAAATTTGATCTACATAAGAAAAAGACAAATGTATGCCAATTGCGTTAATGTGTCGTCTAACAGCCTACATTTCAACATTTTTTAGTCAAGTGTTCATACAAGTTTGTCTTTTTATATTTTGATGAAATTCAAATGAGCAATCTAATTTGATAGTTTTCACTGTCTGGCCGTTTTCTTGAAACCGCTGCTGCACAAAAGGAAATGAAAATAATTTCCCTCTATTGCCTTCTGGTCAATTTAACATCCTCTTCAAAAAAAAGAGGGTGTCTGGATGAGATGCTTTTCCCTGACGTATTCCCAGTCCCGGACTGACGCTGTAATTATTCCCCGGCTTTTCTCTAAGAATCGGACGCTGCACTGGGTAAGCACAAAGAAGTCAGAGAGCATCCTTGAACCCTTTCAATACGGGGCCACTGATATTCAAATAACATGCAGGCCCCATTTGACTGCGCTGAGCAAAAAGCATTTTAAATTCAGCATTTGCATGTGACTCTTTGCCCCTTCTTTTTCTGAAGTTTTAAAAACTGTTCCCATAACATCTATCTGATTTCTGGCAAAGAGAAAGAAGCCATATCCTTATTCTCGGTCCATCGATTGGTATGCAAATGAAAGCAGTTAATTTGGACAATTAGAATAAATATTCAGGGACCTTTGTCATGAAACCCCCTTGGAAACCCCCCGATAAAGTGAAACTGAACAAAAGATGTCTCGGAGATTAATTAGATATTTGATAAGACACGAATCCCTAATCGCAAGTACAAGACACATGGGGCTGCGATGTGCTCCAAGTCATAATTAATACAATTTAACAAGATTTTCATTTAGGCATGAAATGTCTTTTCCGGGGCATTTAACATTGATTTATCCCGTAGGGGAAATGGTGAAATTTAGTGTAATATAGGCGTAGGCGATATTAAGAGAAATAATCGATCACTGAGAGTTTAAAATAATTTCCTAAATGTTCTGCTTATATTTAAGACCTAACACAAATAATATAAAAAAAGATAAAATCTACATCACACAATTGCAGCCTTTTTTAAGATGTTTTAATTACGATAAAATGAAAGTCTTATACGTGTGACTTTATACAGGTAAACATTTATATATAGATATTTTTAGCAAAGAAATAAAAGGATTAACCAAAGTTGAAAAAGCTGTGTACATACATATCCACAAAGTGCGTCGAAAGTAAACTCCCTGATGTCCAGGATACCAACACGAATAAAACAATCATAGCCTAACATTTACATGAAAATAACACATAGTTTAGTCGTCAATATACAAGATGAGACTCACACTGTCCAACCAAAGTTCAACACGTTTCGCGCACCCTTAGCAAACATCCGTTACATTTTCAAGTTGTCGCTAAAAATTTCCAAAGGCCTACAGCAAATCACTCTGTGGATTCTGTTGATGGATTTACGAATGAAATACTTGTTACGCCTGTGGAGAATAGATTTCGACCTTACAGTCGCTTCTTGGAACATTTTTTTCCCCCTTTAGTGTCTGTCAAATAGGACCCGTTTTCATTGCTGTGCAGTTTTGATTCTGGTTTGATTTGGGGTGTAGCCTCATTAGGGTTCGTCGTGAGGAGACGGATCCTTAACACTGATTCTGGGGTTTACCCCGTCCAAAATAAGTTCTGGGGACTCGGACCTCGGGGTCTCCAGGTTACTGGTGTCGGTGTCACTGTCGCTGCCCTTTTTGCCTCCCCCTCCGGCCGTGTGCGTTTTGATGTGCTTGCTCAAATGGTCACTGCGCATAAAGCGCTTGTTGCACACCGGGCAAGCAAACCTTTTCTCTCCGGTGTGGGTGCGAAGGTGTCTCTGGAGCTCATCGGAGCGAGTGAACCTTTTGCCACAGAAAAGCCAGTTGCAGACAAAAGGCCGCTCGCCGGTGTGCCATCTCAAATGCGCTTTGAGGTGAGAAGTCTTTCCATACACTTTACCGCAGCCGGGAATGTGGCAGCTGTGGAGTCCTTTTCTCCGCAGGCTGGCCCCGGCGGGTCCCAGCCGCTCAGCCTCCTGGCAGTTTGGACAGTCACATGTTGCTCTGCCCGAGTACCGCCTTGATGATCTAGACGAGCTACTTATTCCTGAACTGCCGCCAGAAATCATAGCGTTGGCGGCAGAAGCGTCTGTATATGTGGGGATGACTGTTTTGAAACCGTCCTGCGTTAACAGGTGCTGGCTAGTGGACAGTAGATGAGACGCAGATGGGCTGATTCCAGTGGAGCTAAACGCCGAGTGTGTCAGTGAGGAGAAGTCCGGGTTGTAGCCACTCAGCTGAGAGTGGATAGCTTGGGGCGTCCCGGAGTGCAGTGAGGTCTGGAGGGTGCTTGCAGGATTTTGGACATCGAGCCACGACCCGGGATTAGTGTGGACGTCCCACCACGAGGACGCCCCGTTGGCAACATCACCAGAGATGGTTGAGTGGAAACCGGACTTGTACCACGACTCGTACGGGTGCGCCATCCCCACTCGCGGGTAGAGGGTCTCTGCTGATGTGTGGACTTTGGAGATAAAAGCTGACTGTCCAGATTCTTGGGATGTGACGCTCGCGGAGTTGGAAAACAGACCGCTGTACTCTGTGGAAAATGCAGACGAGGTCGGGGAGGTGGAGGCTAAGCAAAAGGCGCTGTTGCCTGTGCCACTGGTCGGTGTTAGTCCTGTCGATGCGCGGCTTGTTGCTACTGTGAAACCGGGCAGACTGGATCCCAAGTTACAGCTGGAGGAGGATCTTTTCCACGGATGAAATCCACCTTTTGAGAAAGCGCTCGAGTCAGGTAAAGTTGTAAGAGGACTGGTGTTACCAATTTTGTTGCAAGTCGCAGCCAGCATAGCGAGAGGTGTAGTTCCAAACCGTGGCTCTTCCTGAAAAACACAACAAGTTGGACTTAAAGCGAGGAACAACAAATATGGCTGAAAACTCGCCTAACTCAGAAGCAGACAGCACATTCTCACCAAAAGAGAAGTTCAACAAACTAATTAAAGCCACTTTACCTAGTAGGCTGCTTGCTTTGAAATAAATATGTTTGTGGGGAGAGAAGCGAACGCGAATTGCATTAAGCTGATTTAACAAGCTTATTAATTAACAAGCAACGTGCAGTGAATAAAACCAATGCACTGTGTAGACATCAGCTGTGCGACCAGAGAGAAGTAAATTCTACAAACACTAAAGTTCTGGTTTGATGCCAAGTTGTATCCTCATTAAAACGGCTTCCTTTTACTCCCCAAACTCCTCAAACGAGTAAACAAACAGTACCCAAATTACTAACCCCAAAGCATTCCTGTTCATGAACGCGTCCACTTCATTTGTTGTTGCAGTGGGCTACAGTAACTTTGCATACAACGTTTGCGGACAAATATAATCTCGGACTTACCCCAAGTATAGACGTAGCCATATCCAGGGTCTGTGCTGTGATGAAGGTGTTCGCGATTTCAACGTCGTACGGCTCCAATTTGACTCAGCTTCACCGTGTTAGACGCGGGTCACACGGTTTCTCTCTTGGCTGGCAGCTCCCAACACTACCTAGTTGTAGAGAGCGTGTTCTTTGAAGTACAGCTGGCGAGGACGCGCAGCCAATCTCATAGCTGCATTCATGGCTGTGCACGGAGTCAGCCAATGAGAGGCTCGACCGCAGACAGAAGCACCAAAACCTCGCCGTCAATCATCTGTTGTGCAGCCTCTGCTCAGACTGTCATACAAGACACGATTTGGATTTTTTTTTTAATGCATACAGTTATTTTTATGTATTCTCACTCGGAGACTCAAATGTTTCCTTTCATAGCAGAATTGAGTTCACACGTCAGGTCTCCATGAGGTAAGCTTTTCGTTAATTTTCAAGCCATTGTGGATTGTGGCGACAGTCTCCTCTGTGTAGTTCAGGCTTCCAGTCTGACTTTCGATATTCAGATTATGCCTGACACGTCATTGTGAAATTGTTGCTATTTAAGTGCAGAGTATCCTGAACAATGTGCGGGACGCTGCTCTTGATGACTTTATTATAACAGCCCAAAGCCGGTGCTGCGGTGCGTCAGGCTGGTGTGTTAGGTTGGTGCGCAGGCTAAACAACACATTTATATACGGCTTCATTTAAAATTTAAAGGCTTTTGTCTTCTTTCTGGAAAAAGACTAATTAATTAAGTTTAGTGAGGAAGTCCAGAAACAGGCCTGCCAGCACAGACGTCGCTTCTTTAACCGCGGTTACATTATTTATATTCCGTCTGAATCAAATAACTTGTCCCAGAATATGCGAAGAAAAACAGACTGTATTGGCTAAACTAACATCACGTTTTTTTTCCTTTTACTGCCAGCCAAAATCTACGCGCGTCTGTGCTCGTGCGCGTGTTTGCGCGCGGCCGGGCCGTACGCGCTCCCCCGTGCATACTTGTTGGCGGAGTGGAGGTGAGGGGTTAATTAGAAATGACAGCTTGCTTTAAAAGCGCGTGTTGTAGATCTGTTTTAAAAAAGACAAGTACTTTATAGGCGGGAAAAAAAAGTTCCAGCATTGAGCAGTGCCTGCAGCAAGGCCGTCAGTCATCTCCATAAAACTAACAGGAGGTACGATGCCTCACATGTGGCTGAGAAATAAAATGTACCGCAAAACAAACGCGTTTGATTAAAATGTAAACAATTAGGATAAAACGTGTTTCATCAGTTTTCCTAAGCTCGCAACTCGTTTTTTCCTTTTTTCATTATCACGATTCAATAAACCTGCATATCGCATAGCTTGTTAAAACGCTCAGGGATAATGACATAATGTAAAATTGACCTGCTCTGATGTGAATCATCATCCCTTTAAAAGTTAAAGCAATTTTCAAGAGAAAGGCTTGACCGAAAGATGTGCATTACAGTATTCAAAACGGGCAAATAATGCTCCATTATAGAGTATGAATGCTGCCAGTCAACACCGGCACAATTTGTTCAAATACTCTTTTTTTTTTCTTCTTTAAAACCCCACCTTTAGAAGGGTGAATAAAATTCAGTCTCATCAAATACTGAGCGCTGCCAAGAAAATGGAATAATTTTTGCAATCATGACAATTTGGCAGAGTGCTGTTAACGGTATTAAATGTCTGCTCTACATAAACAAAGTTGATTTTTCCAGAAGAAGTTAAATTAATTTCAGCATTAAATAAAAATTAAAAAGGATAGCCTTTAAGCTTTTCTTTTCATATTTACTTCATTAAAAATCAACAAAAGCCTTAAGTGGTTCTAATCTTACATTATTCTTTTAAACAAAAAAACACAATTTAACTATTTTTGTCTGAAATTAATATTACAGAGATAATACAGCTTTTAGTCTATTCGTTCAGTTAAGAAAATCATGTACATGGTTATATGCAGAGTGATATGTCTTATGAAGGAGCAGTGTGACCCTTCAGCTCAACAGCCTTACAAAACTGCATAGGAATCACAACAATAAATTCACTGGTATAACATGCCCCAAAATTTATTTGAATGGAAATTTATTTGTCACATTAACCTAAAATAACAATGAGTGATTTTCCCGGGGATGTTTACTTGAGACTAAATAGGAGAACATGATCTTGCCTTGTCATTCAAGTGAGAATTTTGAGGTGAATCTCTGGACTCCCTTCGTGAGCACTTCTCTGTGGCAATTAGGAGCCTATTACAAGCCATTAGATTGATCAATGTACCTTAAACAATGGGAATGATTTATTTGGTCGAACAAAACGCTCTGCATCTATTGTGATGAGTCTAAGTGGGGGTGCACCCGTCAACAAAAGATAAATGATTAATTCAGACCTATTCATTTAAATTCTTTCTACAAAGCCAGCCTCTCTTGCCTCAAATCCAGATTATTAGAGCCTCATTTTCTGCATGTTAAACTAGACAGGCTGCTGGATTGGGTGATGGTTTTTGGCTGTGCCCTTCTGTGCTTTAATTTGTATTTCTGCTGAGGGAAGTTTATTTGAGGAACATTTAACTAATTGTTGTAATTTTGTGTGCTCATGTGGCCACACCTGTTTCTCTCTAAAGGGTTTGAAGAAACCAGGAGTGCAACAATGACACTTTACTTGCGTGGTCCTTAAATAAATTTATTATAAGGTACTGCACTGATATTTAGGGTCATCATCTTTTTCCAAAGCGATCCTATAAATACTATTTATTCCTCTTTGTTTTGTTCTAAGTGGTTTTAAATGACAATGTATGCATCTCAACTACCATTTCGCATGAGTTTCTTTTATTGCTTGCACTTTCGGGTTGCCAGGTCATCATTTATTTTGGTAGCAAGTAAACAGAGGCCACAGCATAGAAAATTGAATCGACATACATTAAATTGTAAAGTGAAATAAACTGCACAGGATTCAGAATTCATTGATGTAAGTGATTAAGCTATTAAGCAGTCAGATATGGCAAAATTGTTCTGGACCTGTCAGTATAGAGAATCAACTTATGGATGTCTTCAGTTAGGCAGCCATTGAGACAAATGATTCGCATGTTAAAAAGCCACGAGCTATTGCTAAGCCTTAGATACAGATTAACTACAATGTCAGTACCTAATACCAGCTCTCTGTACGAATGATGGTATAGCAGCTCATCAGCTTGCATCATTAATATCGACAGCTAAATTTGGAAGTACAGGTCAGCTTGCCAGCTTACAGTGTCACCTTTCATTTCTAGGGGCTGGATGCTCTATTTTGAGCACAGGGAGTGAGCCAGTTGAACTGTAGTCGGCTGGTTACATTTGAGGACTTAGCTTAGCCCATTTTGTGTCAATGAATGTCTTTTTCTCTGAGTTGGTGAGCTGTTGTGGAAATACTTGTTAAAAATGGCCCCAAAGAAGGTGCGTTTTTAAAGTAGTTTATTCATTCTAAAATAAGCATGTCTTGTGGATTATGTAATGGCAAGTGCTCTTTCCGACAAAAGTTATCTCATACATTGTCTTTATTAGGGAAAAGGAGATGATGCACCAAAGCCACCACCACTGATTGGAAGATTTGGCACTTCATTGAAAATAGGAATCGTCGGCTTGCCCAATGTCGGGTAAGTAAAAGGTTTCTGTACATATGTTGTTAAAATATGTTGTTAAAATATAAATGCTTGTAAGTCAGCGTGTAAATTGTGTATAGCAGAATGAATGGCTTAGGAGTAAAAATTCCATTTGAGGAAGCTTGTGAATTTACATGCACAGACATCAGGGTTTTTTTAATTTGGTGACATGAGTTATACAAGTTTCTCTAAAAGGAGCTGTCATGGCTTGTGTATGTCATTCTTTATCCTGAAACAAGCAAAAGTTAATTTGAAACTTATGACAGTATATCTAAATATTAGCCAGAAAGCCCAAAAACCTGCGCTTTAGGGGAAAGAAGTGTTCTTAATCCTATGAAGTGGTCTGAGGTCATTTTTGCCCCCACTGTCAGGGGTTTTAACCCTCTGTCTTTCCTTCCCTTCCTATCACACCTCTGTGGTTGCAGAAATGAACATTAAATAAACAACAAGTGTTAATAAACCTGTTGCCTATCCATTTTAAATGCCCACTTATCTCTCAAAGTTCAGGCAAGGATTGTGGCAGTTTTTCATTCAATCTCTGGGAAAATGCATGCTGTAAACCCACCAACAGTCACTATCACACTCATATGTCAGGCAATTTAGAGTTTTTACCTCATCCATCCTGTGGCTTCTTTCTTTGTACTGTGGAGGAAAATCAAAGGAACCAGACGTAACCCACATCACAAAGGGAACACGCAAACACAGGATATTTAGTGCTTTCCCACCTCACAGGTCAGTCCTAGCTGTACATTCAACAAATTATATGACTCTAATATTGACGATAAGCACAGTTTTAGAAAGACTGTTTCAGTCACATGTTAGAAGTACTCACAGCTCTGTACTGTGGCTGTCAGACACTGATACTCCTGCATGAAGTAGGACTCTCTTTAGGAATTCAATATGGCACTGTGCCCATAGTAACTTTAAACAGGTCCCTGTCTACAGTCAGTGAATTGGAAAATAATTATGTAGGGATTTGAGTTCTACATTTTCAATTTAGTAAAATCGTCAACTACTGTAAATACCTTTTTAAAACAATAAATTATAACTGAGTGCCAAAAAGTACCTTAAAAGTACCCTGTACCTGTAATAGGAAGGAATGGGCTTAACTTTTTCATATGCATTTTGTTCATTAATTTCGTCATAACAAGGTTTTAAGCATGTGAGAAACTGCATAAGATTTGGTGACAAAATATTGTTATGTAGCGTTTCTTCACAAGGCTCATTCTACAATATTATTATATTCTCGTATGTCACAAGATGTTGAAACCAATTCTCAGATCCCGCCTATTACTTCTATGTCGTGTCATTGTTAGAGGGGAGGAGGATGCTTGTAATATGTAAGTGAAGAGGATGTGTTTGACAAATTTATGAAATTCACTTTCAAGTGAGCAGCTAGTGTTGACTTAAATAAAAAGATGCTGGTTAAGTGTTTATTTTATGTGTTCTCAATCTTCAATGAGTTCATGTGATCAAACAAAGTAATTGAATGTGAAGGGGGAAAAACATGAGGTAGGTGAGAGACAATGAAGCATGCGTTGGTAAAGGGATACAGGTGTTTGAGTGTTTTTCTGCATCAGTTTGATCATTGCTCTGAGGTAGTCAAAGAGTGCTTCAGTCTTTTACCTGTTTTTCTGCACGGGATTTCTATTGGTAATGTGGACGACGTAACAAGAATCCGTCCTATAGTTATGTTTGGCATGGTGTGTGAGTAAGCTGACACACTGCATACTTGTCAGATTTTGTCAGACAAATCAAGCTTGTCAGCATCTAGCAAGACCTGCAGCAACATCACTGACAGAATGTAATCACAGGGCAGACCGTACATCACTTACATGTTGCCCCCTTTGAGCAACAGAAAGGGCTGCAGTGATAGGCTGGGTTCTGGTCAGCTAACAGCTTTTCATCTTTTTGCAGCTCTTTACAGTTCTTTCATAGTCATTGTTAACAGAACTTGTTTTCAAGTAGCCCAGGCTGTTTTTTTTAAGACCTGACACTGCAGGTTTTGGAAGGACACATGCCCCATAATGTCAAGACATTATCCAGAGCCTGTACTAAATCATTGAACTTTAAGTCTCAGATATTGTTTCAGGCAGACTAAGAGTATTTTTAACAGTTCTCATTTCATTATATATTTTGATAGGGGATATTGATGCTTCTCTGTATAGGTTCAGTTTTTCTAAACGGTTTTCGCTTCTTCAGTATGTAGTGTGTCACAGCTGTTTTGCCAGATTTTTGGGGCTTATTGCAGATTTCTCCAGTGTCCAGTGTTTTTGTTTCTCACCGCAGTGAAGCCACAATTTCTTCCTGGTATAAGGAGCAGAAATCATTGAGGTTGTGGGCTGCCATACCACATTTGTGTCAAAGTACAACTTGTCAACCCTCTTACGGTTTCTTAATGAATGAACTACTCAGATGCTAGCCTGCTGTTAGTTGGGTATAACTGAACATTTTTCACACATATGGAAAACTTGACACTGTGATTCAGCCAAACTTGCAACTATTCCTTCATTTAGACTAGCTCTGTATTATCATTCTCCTGCTTATAGACATGGAAAAGGTTTGTGGCATGTTCATTGAATCCCTTTTTAGGGCATAATGCACAGTATAGGGCTTAACTGCCTCACAGCAAGGGATTCTTGAAGACCTCTAGCTCATCTACATAGACATTAATGTATTTATTAGATATAGCAGCTTTTCACCTATCTCAATCTGCTCCATTAAACTCATTATTCACTGGTTTCTCATGTCTCATGGACACTTAGCAGCAGGATGAAGTCACCAATGTGAACAGTAAAACTACATATGTGAATCTCTGAAAGTCCAAGAAAAAAAGCCCACTGCAAGGCATTTATTATATACGCTATATTGTCTGGAGAGATTTTACATGGTTCTCAGTTGTATCTATACGTACATATTAGCTATTTGCTTTTGTTAGTTTTTTCTTGATACCTAATACAGATACTTGTGTGTTTATGTATACTGAGTGGTAAGATTTGACCTCAGAGAAGCAATCTAACAGCGTCATCATGTAACTGAATTAGGCAGCTTGCATGGTGACAGCTAAAACAATTAAGATTATCAAAGCATTCAAGCAGAAATACAAATAATCTCATATCCTTATTCAGGCAAGTAACTAGCTACAACCATCATTTCTCATGTGTTATAGTTAAAGTTATAGTTAATATTTGCCATAACAAATATCATCTCATTTAATAGAAACATACTGTAGGTCCATCTCAGGTGCTTCAAATTTACAACATGTTTTTATTAGTCTTAGTAAATAATCTTTATTAGTAAAGCGTGCTGGAATTACAAGTGTTAGAAAGTCATGTTTTGTGGCTGAAACACTGTCACTTCTTCTAGGACATATGGGTCAAAGAGTCCATTGGAGGTGGTAACTCTGATTAATTAATCAGAGCTCAAAAGAAAGGCTATAACCGCGAAGTAATCACCAACCCAAAGAACCCTTTGCTATTTGAATTTAGTAATCAGTTCATGTACTTTTATAAGCTTGCATGCCTTAAAACAGAAGTATTAACAAATTATATTCGGCAAGAATGAAGTGAGTCATTTAAAACACCTTTATCCACAAAGTTTGCTTTAATGTAAACAGAATCAAAAGCCTAGGAAGGTGTTTTAAGTCTCAGTCCGCTATAATTTATTATTGGATTAAGTAAAGTTGGAAATTAAATGTCTGTGTCTTCCTGACCTTTTATGTTAATTAACTGGATTTTTTATTTAAATTGGGTAATTGACAATTTCTTTATGTTAACTTCAAGGTTAATTTACTGTGTCTTTATCATCAGCAGATGGAGTTTGCTCAGTTGTCGTGATATTAGTGATATATAAAGCCTTGGTTGCGTGATGGTTGTTTCATACTTGTTGTCATAGTAAACTCATGGTTTAGGTGGATACATTGGGTCTAGTTATCTTTTCACTAAAATAATGGTTTTATAATGTTTTGTCTTAGCTCTGTATGAGAATAAGGAGTTTCCACCACCAACAAGTTGTTAGGTACTGTTCCATTTTCTGGCTGCAAACTTCTCAAAACACAACACTTTTCCTATTTATCTAAATTTTGTTATAGTAAGTAGGTAGCCAGTACCATTATTTATATTACAAAGTAAATTGTACACGTGACAAAGGCTGTGATTGTTATTCTTTTTTCCACAAGGTGACCTAAGCCTTCCAGTGAGTTAGAGAAACAATCCAGCTATGTATAAGGAATTAATGCATGCTCTTTAGCAATCACAAGCAATTTTATATCTATAGGACTTAGCAAACAATCATTTCAATGTGAAGCACCAAGTGAGGGGATAAAGTCTTGGATTATAGTTAACTGCCAGGCCATTATTACTCTTAGACACTTGCCATTGTCTGTAGATTTTGAGTACACTTGAGCTGCTTGTGCTGTAGAAAATAAATCTCTTTGTGATCACAACATGGAGCAGCATTTGGTTGATCCTGTGTAACAGGAGAGATTTATCAGAAATGTAATTTTCACCAAAATCTACAATTGATCTCTTATGGGATTAGCTGACCTAGTAATTGGTATAGTAATATATTTAGAGAGTTGTTTTGATTCAAGTGGTGAAATATTCAATTCATTAGAATAACCTTTTTCTTCTAAATAAAAAGACAATTGTTTCAACATCATTCTGTCAAAACCTCAGGCTCGACACGCTAGCACTTTTAGATGGATTGACCTCAGTGCTGTTTTTATTTCCAGGAAGTCAACCTTTTTCAACGTGTTGACAAAGAGTCAGGCTGCAGCTGAAAATTTCCCCTTCTGCACCATTGACCCAAATGAAAGCAGAGTGCCCATTCCAGATGAACGCTATGATTTCCTCTGCCAATTCCACAAACCTGCCAGGTATGGGGTCTCATCATTCACATATTTTTCACACTTCAGATCTGTAGTCTCCAATGGTCTTCTTGCCATAGGTATGAGAAAACATATGACAATGTTGCTGACATGTAGCTGCAGGTTCTGTATGATGCATGATGTATGATTGCCACTCTATTCTAGAAAGACCTGATGCATCTGAACCTCCCGTACCTGGTTATCATACACATTTTAGAGGCTGTTAATGCTTATTGAACTCAATTGCTATGTATTGTTGGCGTTGCTCTTTTCTTGGGTCCCATTGTCAAGAAGAAATCACAAACCTGTCCAACATATTCTTCTGTTGAGGCTATAATGGTTTTGAAGCTATATTTTTGCAGTTAAACTCTTTTACATTATAAATGTATAGTACAGAAGCAAATATACTGTATTCATATCATATTTCTAGATACAATACAATCCAATACCACATTATGAACAAGAAACAAAGCACAATAATGGCACCTGTTTGACAAAAAGTCAAGAACAAGCTTTACAGCAGTTCTGTTTTTTGTGGACTGTTGTATTTAATTTTTGCACAAACCAAAGCAACATTTAAGCTTTATTTGAAAGGAATTTCCATTTTCGGAAGTGACTGATCTTTTTTCTTTTAATTCTTGGCTTGCAGCAAAATCCCAGCATTCCTTCATGTTGTCGACATTGCTGGCCTGGTGAAAGGTGCTCATGCTGGCCAGGGCCTGGGAAATGCCTTCCTGTCCCACATCAGTGCCTGTGATGGCATCTTCCACATGACACGTGAGTCCCAGGTTAAGTTTTGCTTTCCCTCGCAGATTTCACTGTGTCAAGAAATCTCATTAAACGTACACTCATTACATCTTCCAATATAATTGTACAGTTGTGTCAAAATATCTCTAGAAGATTTCAGTAGAAACTGGTTTATTGCAGTACTGTTTTATTAGACTGCTAATTAATATAGTGGGTGTACTCTGTATGGGGACTCGTATCTAAATAATTTATTGACAACATTAAGTTGTGCTAAAATCCTCCACCACCGGGCTTTTGTTAAAATAGAGGCTTTAATTGTGCTGCAGCTTTGCTAGCAGGACATTTTTTTGTGGTGGGTGCCAAGATCAACAGAACAGTCAGGATTAAAGAAGTCAGACCAAACCTCACATTCCTACTGGGAGGCTTCCTGAATGAGAATCACAGAAATATGAAGTGAAAGGATCTGCACCCGCTTTAGGCTTCGCACAATCAGTATCATATTCTGAGGCTTGGAAATGTTATAAAGCTGATGAGAAGAAGCACCACATATTATTGTAATATGATTCCTAATGCCACTTTTGATTAAGTTTGGGTACAGTGGAAGTAAGTATGTTATTAATAAACACATTACCAGAATGAATGTCTCCTTTTTACACTTTAAACTGTGTCTTTTTGTAACACTTTATAGTAACACTGTAGTAAAATGTACTATTCTACTGCTGCAGTCAAACCAACGATGTTGGTAATAATAATCGCAGTAAAATAATGCATGTTTGGCAAGACCAGAAATTATTTTCTGTCTTATGTTGTTGCTATATAGATGTAGTTAGAATTATTACCATCGCTATGTTTCTGAGTAAGGCAGCCTTCAAAACACTTTCTAAGTTTCCTCTGCCTCAAGTCCTTTTGTATCTCTGACATGGTTTTTGTCTTACACAATTAAAGTGTTACATGCTAGAATAATTCAAATTACAGCTACTGAAATGAATGCAGAGGGCTTTTTAAAAATAGCTGAATTTGTTTACTGATTGTACGCTGTTATTGACTTTCCCTCTATGTGAAAGGAGCTCTGATTAGAGAGCTTGGGGTTGTAGACATACAACAATTGGATAGAAAGGGTTAAGATTAAGGCTATTTTCCTATATTGTGTAAGTTGTCTGTATATCACTGACAAGGATATTACTTCTGTTCCAGTGCATTTTCTAAATAGCCTTTCTGCGCGATAACTCTACAGTTTGTGAGAAGTGGATTACCACCACTATAAGACTTAGTAATAATTTACAGAATGGGTAAGATGTGTCAGGTGAGATACACTGTTGTCATTTCAGCTTTTGATTACCTTCACAAATACAAACCAAAGAATCCTATGAGTGAGTTTCTGTAGTTGTATCATCAACAGATACCATTAAAAGATCCGAAAAAACAACACTTTAGTTTGTATTGTAATATGGCTGAATGACCCTGCTTGTGCCTTCCTGTCCCAGACTGTCTTGTTCCTGCATAAGGCATACATTTAATAGACCCACCTACAATAGTTTAATGTTTTATAAAACTGGGTAAAGCTGGGCATAGTAATTTTTAGTATTTATGTTGTTCATATAAGTGCATTTTGGGGGACTATTCTTAGAAGCAGATTAATGAGTTTGTTCAGCGTGCATTAGTGTGCAGCTCAGTGATTTTTATAGTTTTAGACAACAATGGAGGTCTCACAGAAATAAGCTATAGACTTTGACTATATGCAGAAAATATATGTTAGTAGGATAATTTAATTAGTGCCTTAGGTTTTTTTTCACGGGAACTGTTGACATTATGCCCATTAGTATGGCTTGTGGGTTGTATGTATTTCTATATACATTATTACGAACACGGTTTAAAGACCCACAGTTCATTTAATATGGACTAAATGTATAAGCCAGATCCTTAACCAAAACCAACTCTTTTGTTCCTACGTACACAAAGAAGACAAACATCCACAACAATCGGAAATGGGACGATGGAAAGGATTATCTGTGTATGTGTGTTTACATCTGTCTGCCCTGTCATGTCATTGTTTCCAGTTTTGTGAGTTCCTCGAAAACAATGTGGCATGTTTCATAAGTTAACCATTAACCATAGCTGGTTTTGTTTTGAAATTAAATCTATCTGGTGTCAGGCAGACTGCAGTGCTGAAGACACTACTTTTATATAGCTTGATTATATGGTTGTGGGAAATCACTTTCCTGTATCTAGGGTGGTATGTTTTTTTTATCCTTGAAATTAGTACAAAGATTTATAAAGACACTGCAGATTTTGAGAAATAGTAAATGCATACAAAGGGTTTTACCAAAAAATTAAGGCTCACTTAATTTAACTTTATTTAACTTTCCAGGGAGTTTTCTAGATAGAATTTTCCTCTTTATTTTTTCATCACAAAAATTCCCCCAGTATAGTGTGGACATTATGAATATTTTTCAACCCCTATTGACTTTAAAAAGCCCGTGTAAACAGTGGATTTACTTTCACAATACTTTCCAACAACTATTAAGCTGCATGATGACATCCTGAAAGCTGATTCTTCTGAATGCCTGGTGTTCCCTGGTCTTATAATGGTAAATGGTTTGCAGGCTAAGTGCTCCCAGTACTTTGCAGTGACTGGAACGCTGCTGGATTTGCACAGTCTGAGACAAGACACAGACACGTTCTACTTCAGCTACTCTTCTGTCCCCTGCTAGAAACTCTGCCAGCTCACCTGGCCTTATTCCCAGATGTTTGGTTTCCAGCAATTAGACGTTTGATCACTAAGCTCCCCACACTCGCACGCATCACTGTAGGAAGCCGGTAGTTTACTTCTAATGAAGACATATTTACTTTTTTAAGAATCTCACCTTAAGATACTCTGCTATATCACTTTTAAGGGACTGGCTGTGGTTGTGGGCAGCCAACTGGAAAGTAGCTCTTATTTTTGTCACAGAATCACACTGATATTGATGCATTAAGCTTCTGAGCTCCTTGTTAAATTGTGATTCTCTCCCCTGCTGCCAGAAGTAGACACAAGATAGTCCCTGAATGTTCTACTATAATGGTAAAGGTGATAAGAACAATTAGTTGATCAGTTACATGAGATCTTAGACATGGAGAACAACAGATTCTACCAAGCTGTGACTGAGCAGAAAGATTTAGTTCATTAATTGGTTAGTTAGATGCATACAATAAATTAGCTATTCATTTGACATTTGATTCATTGATAAATGATTTGTTTTCAGATAAAAGGCCAAATGTTTAAGGATTTGCTTGTCTTTCCTTTTACTTGTTTAGATGTTTTTTTTTACACACCTTTTGACAGTTGGTGGGGCAAATTAAAACATTTAAGGACATCAGCTTTCAACTGTGATGAGTATTAGTAAATATTTTCTGCTGGTCTATCAATCAAACTGAAAACAGTTGGCAGATAATGAAAACAGTCATTAGTTGCAGCCCTAATACTTTGCATCATTTGTCTTATATTGTGCACTGAATGTCATCACCACACAGCATATGTGTGTTGTTTTTGTCCAGTGAGTAGAAAAGCTGAGGACATAAAATGGTTGACTTTATAGGAAATATTCACATTAGCTGTATTGCTTAGATGTTAAGGCTGATGCCACTCTGCTAGTATGAAAATATAGCCAGGCTGTTAGCTTAGCTTAGCTTGAAGAATCGACATAGGTGAAAATATGGAGTCTGGTTCTTCCGTTTAGTTAGAGTTCATGAATTAACAAAATCAAAAGTCCAAAACATAACTCTCAATACAAAAATATATTTACACTATTTACAGAGTTAATATACCCAAACTGAGAACCATGGACTTGTAGCTGTAGTAACTGCAGCTTGCAGAAGTAAATTGTCACAGCCCTAATAATTCAGTGACTATCAATTCAGTTTTAATATGTTGAATTAATGGGTAAATAAGAATTATTGTGTTTTCTAACATAATTAAAAAATAGTGAAATATACTTTACATTTATGTCCACAAATATCATTCATTTGAACAATTAGAATCTGAGAATCTGAAAAGTTGGATTCAGTTGCTGTGTGGCTGTGAAAGGCCTGTCAAACACTTATAGCAAACTGTCTGTTTCAAACTTTGGGGATGTGTCTAATGTGGTCTAATCCAAGTGTCTATCTGCAACAACTGTCAGTGTTTCACTGGAATGTTCACTATTTAAAGGTCTCCAATATCCTCAGTGACTTCCACTTAAATGATCATTAACTGATAAATGATCAGATTTGATGATGAAAAGTTAGTGATTGAATTGAAATGAAAGTAAAACTGCTCTGAATTCGGTAGGAAATTTGTGTTTGGCGGTTGCATCATTCGGACGTCAGCCCACACTTCACTAATCGTTTAAAGTCTGACCCAATCAAAATGATTGTTTAGCTACCAGCGTTATGAGCTAACTGGATTGTCTATTAAGTCTATTCAGACAGAGATGATTTATGGCCAACCTGCCTCCTCACTGACGCCAGTAATGGCGACTCTCCAGGATTTCTGCCTTATCACTCACCATCATACACACCAACTATTTCTCAAACTTGACAAACATCCAAAACATGTCAGTGAGTGATTATCTAAACATCTTAAGACTATAAGTGAATTTGTCAGCTTCTCCATTAGCTGTTTATATGCTGCATATGGCCGATGTTTTTTTATTGTCAACAAAATCCCACTAAAAGATAATTTGATGCAACGACTTCCGCAGCAGATGAATACATACACATATAGTGCACTGGTGAATATTTTTGAGACCCGGACGATGTGTGATGGGTGACTGATGTGTTTTTATTAACTGCTGGACACAAATGAAGGTTTATAAAACAGAGACGCACACAATATCACGTTTGGTGCAAAGGCAGTACTAGTATATTCATAAGATTTGCTACTTGACTGTAGAGGAAATAGGTAATATTGACATATTTATTCTTTAAAGTTTTCTAAATGCTAAAATAAGCCAAGCTTGATACACGTCATGCATGTCCGTAGGATCAAGTAAGAGTAAACATGACCAACCAGTGATAGTAGTTTAATACTCCTAAGGCAGTATATGTGTGTGTATTAATAACAAGCAATTGTGTTTTAAAACTTCCAAATGTGGAATCAAACAAAATGTTATTTTTATCAACCAGATATTCCTTATAAAAAAACATTTTGAGCCAAGAAACCGTTATCAGTTATGTCTCAATTCTGAATGGTTATCTTTTCCAAGAATGTTTACCTGAGCCTGTTTATGTGGTTAGCTCACACAGATTACTCTTAATTGTTGGCTCCTTTGCCTTAAATAACTAAATGCACTTTCTTCTGGACAGCAGTTTCAACTTATCCAAGCACCTACCTTCCTTGTGTGTCTTGTTATTCTTAAGTAAAATTAATAATGTTGCCTCATAATTTAGTCAGAAAAATAACCTTCTTTGTTTTGAACATAGTTCTTTTTCTTGTGTGTATGTTAGCTGTTGTTTTAACCAATACCAATATCTAGATCATTTAGCTGTGGGGATCATCCTGCTTTGTTGTGTTTTCAGGCTGTGTTGAGGTGCTGTCACAGCATTTAAATGAGCATTTTGCTTCAGCAAGAATGAAGAGTTTTTGTCAGCCTCCACTCATCGTGGATGATTAGAGCAAAATGTCTACCCATCTTGACTGGAGATCGCCACAGCTCCAGATAACATGCTCGGTGATTGAAGGTCGCAATATTTTGAATTCTAATGGGGCTGCAAGATGAATTGCCTGAAATAGACTGTAGAATCTTCCTGCTTCCTCCTCATACCCCCCTTGCCTGTCCGCTGTGAAAAGAACCACTGGGAATGGCAAGGCCCGATGATCATAGAATTATTGGATGGTGATTCTAAACCCTTCAAAGAGGAGTTGCTATGGAGATCTCGTTCCAAACTGTGAAATGATTCACCTTTGAAAGGCTGGAGGGCCTGAAAGCTGAACACATCATTGTTCAGGTGGTGGTTGGTTAGGAAATTGCTGGTGCCTGTGCAATCAGCAGCACTATAGTAGTTAAGGATCTAAAAAGGTTTGTTCTCTGAATGATGTGGGACAACAGTGGTGTGCATATGACGGTTCCTTTCAATCAAGGCAGTTTCATGCTCTGGGGTTTAACAAAATAAATGGAATGACAGAGGTTAAGCTAATGGTGAGGGAATTAACAGTGTTTTCTGTTTTCTGCAAGAGTTCATGAAGACTAAAACCTCCCCTGTACATTCACTTTTCAACTGCACACAGAATAGGCTCATCTGAATGGCTTTCCTCTTTTGTTATTTCAGTCAGTGACTTCAAACGTAGTGGAAAGATCCACCTTCAATACTGGTGTGAGACCACTACAGCTGACATTACACTGGAATTGTTAGGTGCTAATATTAATACTATCTAGCAATGTGATTTTAGTGTGATCTATTTTGAAAGAAGGTGTGTATCTCAGAAGTGCTCAAACCCACCATTTTCTGGTGTCAAACTACTTTTTAGCAGCCAATGTATTTGCTATAATTGACATATGCAACGAAACAAGGCTGAATATGCCACAAACTCTGTTACAGAAGCAGCATACTAAAAATTGCCGTCAATTTCATCTATCCTAAAATGATTGTCAAGAAAATATCTCTTGAATGAACATAAATACCCTTGTGTGCATTGCCAATGTTTTTTATGCTGGTAAGACATCCATAACGTGCCATTCCTGACAGACTCATAAAATAGCTTTTACTGCTCTGAATACCAGGAGAATTGCGACACTGAGTTTGCATGAACATTTTAAAAGCAGCATGAGGAATGCAAGTTCTTTAGATGTGCTCTTACCCATCTTGCATGTGAAAACATGCACAGGAAGTTAGAAGTCAATGAATGCTGTAATTTAACTGAATTATGTTGACCACGTATCTTCCCAGGTAGCAACATCAGAGGAAGCAGCTCAATCAGTATTGATCTTGACTCAGATGACTGTGTTGTCTGTGTATCTGATATAAAAGTAATGATATAAGGTAGCTCAAGCTTGCTTGGTGATTTTAGGTGTTATTCTTGTGCTAACTGACAGCTCTGCTGAAAAAACACTTGCATCCTTTCATTTATGTGCTCTTAACTGTGTTGCAGGGAAGTTGCATAATGGAGTTAAGGTAAGAAAATATTAAAGAAAGGGTTCTAATTTCTACATGTAAGTGTGTGGAGTTTTATCCTTAGCAGCCTGCAGTGCAGCCTGCAGTGTTTCTGTAAGTCCATAATTTTTGAGAGCTTAGCCTGATCCCAAATCAGGCCACTGAACACCACTCACCCTCTAGGGACTAATCCCTTTGTTCTGTCAATAAAGAAGCACCTGTTAATTGTGTCTTCAAGAAATGAAGCAGTAAATTTCACATTGTGAGACAGACCTTACTCCTGAAACAAGGCCAATCTCTTTATTTTTTGTGTGTGTTTTTACTGTCTTGCATGTGGCTTTGTTTGGCGCCACAGCCTCATAAGAGTAGTTTTCATAGAGCCCTACCCAGGCCTGCTTGTTAAAGGACTAATTGTGGAGATTGCACCCTTAGATTTCTCGCCTCTCTTTCGCCTTTTGCATTTGTTCTCCATCTCTAAGAAATGAATGGGACAGCAATAGATGTGAATGTTAAATTAGGCGAAATTAATTAAGGCAAATTACTTTGGAATATGTGGCAGTCAGAACAGAGTGTCAGCTGATGATTAAATAGTGTGTGATCTGCTCCTTCTGCTCTTTGAAAGCCCCTTAATTTTTTATATAACTGCTTTTTTATTAGAGCATATACTGTAACAATGGTTCTAAACCTTTTTGTTATAAATTGTTTAGAAAGTAAAACATTTTAAAAAATTATTGTCAGAATTTCTATTGTTTTTATTATTTTTAACCTTGATTTCAAACAATCATAAGTATTTTATAAACCATGGGAACTTTTTTTAAACCTCTCTGCTTCTAATTAATATGTACTAAACTGAGCCTCAGTCTTGTACGCATTTTTCACAGGGTATTAAAACTGTATATCATAATTGTTTATAATGTATGTATATTCTTGCAGCTAACAAAATGATTATATTGCATTATATTTTCTGAGTTCATGTAGACACAATAGCAAATTTTCATTCCAATCAGTGCTGAACAGGGAGCTGCTAAATTGGAGCAGCAAAACAATAATTCCACTGATTAGCCCCTTTCTGTGTGGTGTAAGTGAACTGTTTATACTGTGGAGTACCTCTGCGAGAGGAGAGGAACCAAAACAGCCTGATTAGGCAAAGAGTAATTGGATAAGTTCATTTTACCATGAGGACAACGCACAGGATGACAGCTTGCACAAAAGTTTACAGCTTCTGTTGACTTGCATGAGTAATAAATCAACTGGTGTAGGGTTTTTGGTGGTCTGTCAGTTTGTTGTTGAGCTGTGCTTTTTAGATGCATCTCATGTGATACTAGATTGTTGAATATTGTTGTAGTTTATTTTCCTTCAATCCAGCAGAAAAAAAGTATGTTATATTTTTTGCACGTGGAAGTTTGTTGGGGAGGTTAAGCTGTCTGGTTGTTTACAGCATCATTTTGCAGCGAATTCTACCAAGCTGACAATCATAATGTTACAATGCTGATGTTTAACAGTTGTAATTAGTACAATACAATGTGTTAGCATACTATACTACTTGATGTAATTTATTCTGTGAGGGGCATGAATGTCTGCACCAGAGTTAATGGCAATTCATTCAGCTGAGATATTTCACTCACAAATCACAAATGACATCCTTGTGTGGCAGTAAGTAAGTAAGTAAGTAAAAATGCCATGAGACTTAAAGTCCTTAAAGGACACGTTCACGTACCTAAATGCCTTTACTCAACTTTCACTTCACTATATTAAAATATCTCTCTACAGAAAAATGCCTCCAGATGACATCAGAGTCAGAGGGAAGTTTAAAAGCATGTATGTACATTTACACCCTGAACTAAGGCCATAGAAAGCAAGTTGAAAATTGGTGAAGTTAACCATTAGGTTTTACCTTCTGGGCACCTGAAGTCTGAACCAAATGTTTATCCATGGTAATAATTGCAGTAGCTACTGAGACCACCATTCCAGACCAGAAATGCCAAGTCACTAGTGTTGCTAAAATTTAGAATCAACTTTGTGTATACTGTACAACTAGGGGAGAAGTAGTAGGGTGTAACATAACTTTTTTCTCTTAAGCTTTAAGTAACAGGGATACATTCATACAAAATGCAGCTCTACACACAGCTGTGAATCATCAATTTTTTCTCCATGTTTCACTGTTAGGACTTGCTGAGAAATTATGTGACAGTTCTGTGATGAGTGTGAAACGCACTGGTGACGTGATTATCTTGCAGGGCCTCACCTGTCAGCACACTCAACACACTCAGGTGTCAACACATGACGATGACTTGTTGATAACATTTAGTGACTCCACCAGTAACATTCCCAACACAACAGCATATAAATCTAAGTCATCATTCACCTGACATCCACTTCCTTGTTGAATGAGATTGCATTTCCATTATGCCATAGTGCGAAACTTCAGAAGTCACTATTGTTGACTGATTTATGAAAGTGTGGAATACTTTGCTTATGCTTAACACATTAGGATTTTAAAAACACATTTAATATATATATTTTATGTATATTTGATGCACATAAAACAATATTTATGCTGTATATTCATAGATATAACTGCTTACTATATCATAACAAAAATAATTTAAATTGTTCATCTACAATGTGTTAGTTAATTATTGGCATTAATAATAATAATTCAATAATAAATACATCATTAAAATGATAGACTACAAGTCTAAACAGGCTGCCTCATTAATGCCTAATTAATGCCTTTGCTTTGATACATTAAATGCATTTTGCTAATAATTTCTTTATTTTAGTGCTTAAACCTTGATTATTTTGATAGTGGATAATTTTAATATTGCAGGAATGTTACTTTTACCTAAGTGGTGAAAAAAACAAATAATGCAGAAAGTTAATGTATTGTGAATTAAGACAACATATTGGAGTATGATTTAAGAGAATAGTCCATTACAGTAGCCACTGGTAATGTTAAATGCTGTCTCGCTGATGTGACAGATGTATGCCCATGTCTCCCCCCTCCCTCACCCAGAGCTCCTGAGCTCTTCTAGAAAATCAGAAGGAGTCCTGAGAGCCACTGCTGGCTAAATGGTCTGCTTCAGAGCCTCATTACCTAATCACCAGCACAACCATGGCTAAGACACAAATGATTAGAAGAAGACTGTTGTATTCATTGATGATCGTTGACGTTTTTTTGTTAAATTTCGCTCAGTTGTATTTAAGTCTAATGTTTCTACTTAATAGCTAAACATTTTAAAACTGTGGGATAGGAATTGCATGGCCAGACTCTCTGACCTTCATGCAGATTGACAGACAAGCCAGTTTACTTGCACTTAAAACCAATTTCAGTGTAACTTACTCTGACACTGTGAGGTTCTCACAGTTCTGACATAAGCCAGCTGACAAGAAGGATTAAATATATTCCTGAACCTTTTATCACATTTTCTTTCTCATGCAGATGTTTATTTTTCCCATGTACCTGCAAAATCTAATAGTTTTTGGTGCTAAATCACTGTTTCACATTAAATTAAAGTAAGTGTCATTGATTCTGTAGCTGTGATTCTAAAACTGTTTTATTGTTGCTATAATAAAAAAATAATTCTCTAGTTATAGTCTCTGTGTATTTGGGTCCTGTCACTGCAGGTGCTTTTGAGAATGAGGATATCATCCATGTTGAGGGCACAGTGGACCCGGTGAGGGATATGGAGATCATCCATGAGGAGCTGAGGCTGAAAGATGAGGAGATGATCGGGCCTATTATTGACAAGCTGGAGAAGACAGCCATTAGAGGCGGTGACAAGAAACTCAAACCTGAATATGTGAGTCAATGTCCCAGCAGGCCTTTTGCTTTCTCTCACAGCAAGGCACAAATAATAACCCTCCCACACACATGGCCAAGGAAAAAAACTGTATGATTTTTTTTTAATCTCCCTCCAATAGGTCTCACCCCTCCCCCTGCCCCATTTTTCCCTTTCTGCGATTGAAAGTGATCAGGGGTCAGGGGTTTTCTGCTGTAGAAATCATTAATAGAGAGTTACTTATTCAGCTGCTGACCCTGGGTCACAGCACTGGGCTAATGAAAGTGTTTCCACACAGCTCTTTTCATCTAAAGTAATACTCAAATCACGGAACAGCTCTTGCTCATGCTTATACACCTACAGCAACTCTGGAAATTGTGTAAGGCCATACAGTGGGTGACACATATGCCTATACCACACTATGAATACCGTAAATGTTTAGGATATTATTTGACAGAGGATTGACGGTTATGTGCAATGAGGCACAGGGCAAAATGCCGGTTAAAATAAAAAAAATAAAAAATCAACATCCTGGATGTCAGACCAAAATATGTGGAAGTAAACACACTGAGGCAAATCATATTGTTAAGGTAATGAGGCTGAGCAGCCAACTTTAGCAATGATTTGGCTGTAAATGTCTCCTGATGCCCTTCCATCATAGGAGCAGAATAGGATGGGCCAGCATACAAGGGGATCTGGCCTTTCACTTGCCCAATTTCAGGACCCAACACACCAAGGCTCTGACCACTCATTACACTAACGAGAGGGGCTATTTCACCTGCTGCAGAGGCCCGTGCCTGTCTGGTTCCCCTTAGACTAAACCCCCCTTTGCAGCTTACAGCACTTCCCCACACCCCTGTAGCCCCACAGACAGGAGCCTTTCAGGCTAGGCAGGTGGCCGCTTACACACATAATCGCTAACAATTTTAGGCAATGAATAAAAATGATCTACATTACTTGTCAAAGGTTGTGCACACATCGGCAAGTGAGAATCTATAGAAGACCTCTTTAGATGGCAAAGAATAGTGCTTATCAAAGGCTGCACCAAGCTTTTAGATGGGGCGATTGTGTGATTGTCTCACAGACTGAGCCTGGCATTTGACATGCTCAGCTGTACACAGACACATATACATATGTTTGTGTTAGCCCCTATATGCAGACTGTGTGTCTAAAAATGTACAGTTTAAAATGACACTACTGTTTGTACTTTCCTTTGCAGAGCCACAATATGGTCTGGTTATTCCAGACCATAGAAGAAATTCTGTCCAACTGTTTAGATGATAACTACTTCTTTAGACTTTACTAAGCTGTTACGATTACTGGTTTACTTTATGTGGCCTAAAATTTCACAACCAAAACTGCCTAGTTTCCGCAGAATTTTTTTAATGGCATTAAAATGTTTTATTTTATCATTTTGGGTTATTGTCACAATAGTAAATCTCATGAACCACCACACAAAGCACAGGTTCAGTGTATGTTGTCTTATGTTACAACCAAGAAATAATAGCAGACTAAACCAACAAGTAAAATGTAGGAATTGTTTTTTTAAAAACATGTGATTTTCTAAGAATTATGACAAAACCGCGCAAGCATATGTTTTGTTGCTAAAATATGATTAATAAAAAATTTAGCTCAGTAAAATGAAGGGCACTGAGTAAAGGATAATTTGCATTTTTGCTTGTGCTCATCAAGCACTTTCTTTCAGATAAATGTAGGCATGTTCTGTGCATTGTTGTGCATGATTTAGAAACAGTATACCTTACCAGATTACTCTTTGTGTATATCAAATAGCATTTTTACTGTATACGTATATAGTTATGCAGTACAGTGTAATACCTGGAGCATTGTTCAATATGAATAACGTCATATACTGGTGATTTAGTGACACAAATGAAACATCAAGTGTTTCAAGGGCTTTGTGTTTCTTTTTTAATGTACTTCCTGCTGAACCAGGATGAGGCCAGACAAAACACATTATATTAACATGTTAAACTAAAAAGGAGATTGGTCAGGAAGAGGCATGGACTTTTATCAGATATGTAGGAGGCAAAATTAATGGAAAAGAAGAAATCTGTGAAGGTTTTATTGGTTTGAGCTTTCATTTACTTACTGATGCAACGCAAGCACACGGATAAAGATATGACGCTAAGAATTTTTATGTAAACAACCAAATCAAACAATTTTATTGGAAAATTTTATATTTAGGTGATTGTGAGTTTAAGCTAAATACATGTGCATGCAGCAGGACAGAGCTCATACATATGCATTGTTATAAAGATTTAAATTTATTTTTTTTGTGCTGTGTTTACAACAACAATGTGTCATCGCTTTTGTCTGTGTGAATCCTTAAAATCCCTATCCTTACAAAACAATAATAAGAAGCCGGCCCACCAGCGGCGCTTCACTGTGGCAGGCGTATGTGTTTGACCCCTGTGGGACCTATATGCCTTTTATTAACACCTGCCTGTTAGAGGAGCGCTGCACGGCGGCTGCGAGCTGATGAGGGAAACCTGGAGCGGGTTCAGCCTGTGTCACTGGCCGTTTGCTGTTTCCATTTCACAGATGATTAATCTCTCTGTGAAGACTTGGGCCGGCGCGGGCGGAGTGTATGCAGCTCTTCCTGCGCTCTCTCCCGCTGGCTGCACTCTGGCTGCCTGACTAAAAGGCCTTTAGAATTCCTGTGGAGAGAGATGTGCAGAGAGTGAATGCAGCTGGCTGGGGGTCAGTGTGTGGAGCTTTTTCTGCCATTGTGTAATTGAGGCTCTGGCAGGATTTTTTCCTCAGTTCTTTCAAAAGGGAGTATGATTGTGAAGTGCTGCAAGGGTTTAGGGAGGGAAAAGGAGGTAGGGGGAGTGTTGCAGGGGGTGGGGGAGTTTTTATATGAAGGGGGAGGTCAAGTTGACAGGAACAAAAAGAATGTGTTCCGCTAATTTCTGTGGGGCTGGATCAACAATAATAGGCTCAATTTCTTTATTACAAATTTTATAACTACCTCCCTCCCATTTTCCCACCCTTTTCCGCTTCCAGATCCTGTCAAGACCCAGTCTTGCCTGTGGTCTCAACCCACAAGTACCTCCGTAATGAATGTGGCATATATAGCTGGAATTGCTCAATATTTTCTCCAGAAGAAACAGGGAATAATTACTTCTGTACCTCACAAGTGCTTATTCAGTATGACTGCATTCTTCAAAGTGCCTGAGGAAGGACCAATAATTTACACAGAACTAACCAACTTCCAATTAGTTCATTGCTCTTTCTAATTTTGTTTCCTCTCTCTACCCTTTTCATTAAACAGTCCCAATGGAATATTAATGTATAAAACTGAGAATCTATGTGAGACACCCCAGAAGTCATTTTGTCAGGATTTAAAGGTAGGAAGGGGATTCCTGTCAAACCCAGGCCACTCCTGTTTGAATGCGAGCACAGCCATTGTTGATTTTGGCATCAGGATGCCATGCATTTAGGAAATAATTACCCCATACCCTGCTGGGTTTATATTCTTTTTCATCTTCTTTAATGGCTTCTTGTTCATTCTCTTTTAACCTCAAACAGGACATTATGTGCAAAATCAAGAGCTGGGTAGTGGATGAAAAGAAACATGTTCGCTACTATCATGATTGGAATGACAAGGAGGTAAGCCTTTGATGTTACAGTCAAATTTATTAAAGTGATTTACCTTACTTATCTTTTTATCTGACCTAAAAGTGCAACTGCTTCTTCCTTGTCTATTGTTTTTGTTTTTCTTTTGTTTTTCTTTTTAATTATGCTCTGTTTTTTTGTGCAAATCAAGTTAATATTATGCTCAGTGTTTTGTTGGTTGTAATTTGACAATACTTTTGTACATGCAGATGACATCTGGCCTTGCTGATTTTGATTTAAGGGCTTTATAGTTGCTCCCCCGCAGTGCCTATACACCAGACTGTAATTTAATTTGGCTTCACATTTTTTTGGTCTGTGCTGGCCTCAAAGGGTACTTTGGAAAGTTTTTTACACTGTAGCTCTTGTCTTGTCTGTCTTTGTCACAGATCGATGTGTTGAACAAATACTTGTTTTTGACATCCAAACCAATGATATACCTCGTTAACCTCTCTGAGAAAGACTACATCAGGAAAAAGAACAAATGGTGAGTGCTTTGAAGAAGGGCAGGTGCCAACTTATTTTCCTCATTAATCATCACCAAAGAGCTTACCTTCTACTTATGTACTGGGTTACATTCACCATTTACTAACTTTGATTCGCTCTGTATTTCAGCTATCAGTATGTGTGCATGCATATACATGTGCAAAGACCTAGAAGTGTGTGTGCATGTGCATGTGTGTGTGTGTGTGAGAGAGAGAGAGAGAAAGAGAGAGAGAATTAGCCTCACTGATCTACCGTCTGTGGTCTCCTGCTGACAGAAACGGTCCTTTCTTTGGGAAAGGATCTGCCTGGAGGTGGTACTAAGTTAACTCTAACACAAAATCCAGCTCTGCGAACCCCCACCTCCCTTAACACTCTGTATTTTATTGGGTTAATATGAGCACATGTTCTCAATTTTCCATCAAAATTTCTCATTTCCATATGATATCAAAGAATGTGAAGGCTTTAAATGACAAAACCAAACATGTACATTCAAAGCCAAACATATTATCAATATCATATGGACATAGCTAATAAATCATAAGGATGACATTCCTTAAATTTTAAAACATCCAAAATTGTTTTGTTCTAAATATTTGGTTTTGTCTACATATGTTGTCGCTCAAGTAGCTTTACAAGCTTCACTTTACAACGGTGAATTTCCCACAGATCACAATGACAGCTGTGGGGTTTCTGTGCTTTCAGGGAGAAGCGAAAAACAGCTTGTGCACCTAATAATAGTTTTACCTTTTTGGACTAATAAACAGAGTTCTGTACTTTTTACTTTGCTTGTGTGGCACTATTAATAATGGGAACTGACTGGATGATCCTTAATGCACTAATATAAACATTTTCTGTCTATAATCCTCTGGTCTGTCACAAAGACTTTTTATAATAATGTTGTCATCTGACCCGACTGAAAGGCAGTTCAGAAGGCTGGTGTTAGATATCCATTATACCTGAAATGGCTGCTTTTCCACACTACAGCCGTTTTGTCAATAACACCAACTTGTGGATTGTTATCAAATTTTTCCAATTGCCCCCTTGGTTTGTCATGTCTGTTTGTACAATTTCTGTCTTTCTTTCTTTTTTTTTTTGCTTTACGTGGCATTATTGTATTACAAGGGAAGTTGTTTACCTATTGGCTGTTTTTTAAAATGTTCCTGACACGAAAGTATGACTGTCAGACGGGGACAGGGAAGAAAACTCATAAATCAAATGATTCATTTTATGTGGAACATCCGTCACCAGTAGAAAGATTTTTTTTTTCTTAAATTGCGTGTGTGTTTTCTTTTAACTATGTGAAATGCAATAAATCTTAGAGTGTTTTAAACAGGCAAACAGCAGTGCTCAGGTGTCCTGAGGGCACCACAATGAACAATGCCAACATCAAAGTGTTGATGTTTGACAAGTGATGAGTCACTTCCCTTGTCCAGAGAGGAGCTCACACCTGTATGGAGATGATTACAGGTAGATCTAGCTGGCCCTAATTGTACAATAAATGCTGCTCTCAGCCCTAATGGCAGCTAGTCTGCAGTACAGACGCCAGACTGCCATTTGGCTGTCGCCATGCTCCTGTGTTTTTCCACCGGCACAGTTGAGATGATGATACGGTTAAGGACTATTCAAAGCAAACAGCAAGACAAATTGCAATCTCAGCTTTAATGTGAGGAGGAAAGAAGGTGAATCCTTGAATGAGGCAAATAAGCCAATTTTATCAGTATCTCTTAGGACACCCATTTAGGCCATTTCACAACTGTGTTTTTTCTAAAACTGTTTTATATTTGCTTTTTTGTTTAGTGTTTACTTCCACTAAGGCTTTAGATTGATGCTGTTAATTATAGTAAAACACTACACACCAAACATTATTTTTTGTTTTAATATATAAAAGTTAATTATTTATTATTATTATGAACACTTAGGGGAACTGTCATGAGAATATTACCAAACACACATGGGAAATGACAGTATCAGACTTCAGTTCACAGAAACAGCCCTTTGTTAAACAAGATCATCCTGTTTGGAGTATGGGAACCACATACCAAGCTGCCTTGTTTAGACAAGAATACACAGTATTAGCTTTAGCAAGCCATCATTAATGGAGGGATCAGATGAGGAGCAAGGCCTCCTTTAATCCCCAGGTTCTCTGCTGGAGACAGTACATCATTTACTGTTGAGAGGAGCACATGGCTCCAATCCTATACAGCGTATGTGTAAGAGAATGCGTACATGTGCATGTTTGAAGTCTGTTTCAGAGGCGACTCTATGCTCATTTGGATGCTGGCGTAATTGCGGTGTGGAGATCAAAGGCGTGCTGGCCGAGTGATGTTCCAGAGGAGACTTTACCACACAGCCCTCTCCTCTGTGCAGAGGGGGCCGCCTGCTGCTCACCGCTCCCCTCTCCCCTCTAGCCATGCACTGCCCCCTGCACATCCCTGCTCATAAAAAATGATTAAGGCTGCATTTGTCATGTGTTTATGACTGAGAGGCATTGCGTGATAGGGAATGGCATCTACAAGAGTCTATCAAGAGGCTTGAGCTGCCTGGAAGAATTTTTCTCTGTACATACCGTAGTTTGTGTGTTAGAGAGGGTCATTAGAGCACTGTTGATGATGTTATGGCAGTAGCCTGCCCAGTGTTAGCATAGTTTCACTTGTCAGTAAACGATATTGTTTATTTTACAAGCTTGTGGCCTCATCATATTCATTTGTCTGTATGTGTTTTAATAGGTTTAATATCAGATATTTATTTAATCCTCCTCAGAGAACTAAGAGCAGTCACATTTTGTACTTTAATGGCAAAAGCTACAGTTGAGAATACTCCAGAAATGTGGTGATGTTTTTCTTTCTTGTCATTTCTTTTTCCGTTTTTTTTCCCTGCTTTTGGACAATGTGCATTAAAGTAAATTGGTTCCTCTTAAGTAGATGAGTTGACCTTTAAGGAAACCAGCAAGCATGACCTGTGTGTGAGTGCCTCTGCGGTGTGGGTTCTCCTGGTGAGTGTAAGAACTGCAGGGTACCATTGCTTGAAGCTTTTATTAAGTGTGTGTGTGGGTTTGTTTGTCTACCTCTGTGTGTGTGTGTGTGTGTGTGTGTGTGTGTGTCTGTCCATCTATATGTACTGTATGTATACATTTGGGCATGTGTACTTCTCTCTTTTGTCTACTTAGACTTTAATAAATTTTTTTATTATTTCACTCATTTAAACTTAATGTTCTAGTTTTGGACATTATTTGCCTTTCACTATGCTTTAAATTTGATATATATGTTTTGGTATGTGTTATTCTAAGCAAACTTTTAAAACAAAAAAAAAAAATTCTGCCACAATGGCATACATTCATTTTTCTTATTTTATCATAGCAATATTTTTTGAGAATTGTTTAGTTCAGAAAACCATATGTTTGAATTGGCAATATCTGAGAACAAGAATGTTAGGTTGTTTCTGATTTACATCTCAGCATGTCAGGAAAGTTAACTATGTTTGATAATTCCTAGTTTGATCTAAAGAAACTTTAGTTGCTTTTGACAATTAATTACTCACTCTTCATTTACTATAGGTTAAAGGAAAATTTTCTCAGAAAATCCACTAACGCATCTTTACAATGTCTTTAAAACAATCACTGGCAGAAATGTTTATCCATCCACATTTGAAAATAAACCCAGACAAATGCAATAATTAGTTGAGCTTGAGTAATGTTGTCTATAAACTATACTGTCTAGCTGCTTCAGAAATAATATTTATCATTTGCTAGTTTTGGTCATGGATGTTTGTTTTTTTAATAAGAGTCTCACTGTGGTGACTAATGCAGTAAAAGCATGAGGTGGAGGTGGCTAAGTTTAAAAGACATCCAACCACAGTTAAAAAAAGGACAAAAGGAGGAGGAAAATGTTTTTGCTGAGTCCAATACTCTGGGTGGCCTGTAGGAGGAGCTTTAACAATTAAAGTAAAGGAAGCCCTGACAGCAGTTGCAGCATGTCCCTTGAGGACCTTTGTTCTTAAGAGATTATAACTAATTTTCCCAAGCATTCTTATGATCTTATGCAAAAAGAGCATTCCTCAGCACAGCTTCAGTATTGACTTTTATTGTGTTAAATTCATCATTTGATTTTGAAAATTCTCAGCAACACGTTAAACATACCCTCTTTTTCTAATCTTTTTGACAAACAGCCAGGGATGTACAAGATTTAGAAACGGGGCAACAAAAATTAGATGGTCTGTTTATATGTGTGTGTGTGTGTGTGTGTGTGTGTGTGTGTGTGTGTGTGTGTGTGTGTGTGTGTGTGAGAGAGAGAAAGCCACTCAAAGAAAACAGTCACTGCAGCCCACTTAAGCTACTCCAAACCATAATTCCCACAGACACAACTGAAACTTTATTGAGTGCAAAACCACTGGCTCCAACCAAGTTTTTAGGAACTACAATGTTGGGAGATAGTTCACTTTTCAAAGCTATGTGGGAGAAATATGATCACTTTTTTTTTGTTAGTACTTCTTCCAATCTCCTTGTGCAGTGTGGGATCCTAAGAAATACTTACCCATTGTAAATGTGTACCCTATTGCCCACAGTGGCTCCAAATGGATGTCTTCAGCTAACTTTCAATGAGAGAAAACAACAGTAGGGGCTGTATAGTAAAACTGAAACAGATGCTGTTAATAAAGTCCTGACAGTCCAGTTAGCTTTGTTATTGACTATCCTGAGTTCAGGTAATCAAAGGACATTGCTGACATGTCACCCTGATGTTTTTGTTGTGTCCCGGTAGAGAAGATACAGGAACTGTTGTTGTAACTAATGAGACAGACCCTAAACTCGAGACTAACAGAGACATTTGCTGTTCTTGTTTGTTCTTTAATGACCCTGCAAGAAATCAGTTGGCTCTCCAAAATCCTATACTGATTGCAATTTCTCCCTCATTTATCATGTCCAAGCCCAGGGACACTGAGGCAAAGTGAGTCTCCTGCAGTTCATACTGTATGTAGACACCTCTGTAGCGGCACAACATGCTTGTTTCTTCTGATGGTGCCCTGGGAATTGTTCCCCTGTAAACCTGATAGTTTGGCACTGCAGACATAAATAGAAATGTCTGTGAGTTTCCAGTCTGTCTAATGATACATTTTGATAGCTTTTGCTTTGTTGAGCTGTGCTTTTTATTATTTTTGTGATAAGTTTAAGACCTAACTCACATGCCACAGTGAGTTAAGACCAAACACACATGCCACAGGGAGTAGCCTGCAAGCCTCGGCAGCTCTAATGAGACAAATAAATGAATTTAGTGTTGCCACATACAGCTCCTGAACGCTTATTATCAGGATTATTGTTGAACTGTTGTGAATGGGGGAGGGAAAAAACGATGCCGGATTGGAAGGGGGCATGATTGGCTGATGTTACATATGTCCTTGATTACCTTCCTTCTGCTTTTATTCTAATAAGTGGCATTCTTTGTACTCCCTAGGACAGCTAGACAGTCTGACACACGATGAGAATAAATATTGCATGTGGTAGACATTAAGCTGTCATCCTGGAAAAAAAGAAGAGATGGAGAAATCCGTGTGGTGTTCCTCGCCGCTACACTTTGCCTGCTCTTGTCACAATTGTCACATCTTGATGACTCCCCCCACTTTACCGCAGCCCCCTTATTTTGTCTCGCCGAGTCAACTGCCATGAATGACAGCATGGATACCCCATATAGAGAATTATTTTGGGTGATGTAGAATGTACTCTTCTTGGTTACTTTTTGAATTTTTGATGTTTGTTTCCCCCCCTCCTCCTTGAAGTCTATAGGTTTGAGAGAGTGTTCTCCGCAACCATAATAAAGGCAAAACCAGGACTGGTGGTTTGTTAGGGTTTTATCTATCATGTACAACCATTTAAAGTCCCAAATGTTGTGTTTAAAAATACAATGGATGTAGTTTTTAAAGAAAAGAAAATTGTTCTAAAAAGCGTAATATTAGCACACCCTCAAGCTTTTCTTTGGGGTATGATTTGAGATAATGCTCTCAATAAAGTTCCTCCTTGTGCCTGCACCTTGTGGTTCTTCAAGCTCATATCTGCATTAGAAAGAAAGAATCTGAAAGAAATTGACAATATTGGCAATACCGTGTATGTGTCAGATCCCCTTCCCTGTCAGAGACTGATGTGTAATGCCGTTCCATCCGGCCATGGCCACAGGGAGCAGAGAGTGTCTGCACTCTTGTCGCTCAGGAGCTCACCGCTGGGAGGATGAAAAGCTTCCTAAAGGGCCCCCGACTTCCGAGCCTCAAAAGCCACCATGAGCTCATACCTCTCATTTCTGTCTCCCTTCACAGAGGATGGAAAGAGGAGGGGGTTAGTATGCGCCATGTGCCGCAGCTTCCTAACCCACTAGGATGCTCGCCCCGGCAACCTGGGACCAGCAAAACAGAACGGACCCTGGATTCATTATTTGATGAGTCTGTGCCGAGCATGCAAGCCAGCAGCTGCCAAGATATGTGGAAATGTTCAGTAACGCAAACGAGTTCAGATGGTGGGCTATCCACCTGTGGTTGTGTCAGGGGATGTAGACAGTGGATTATTCTTCAGGTTTGTCAAGATTCAATTACATCTGAAAGGAGGGGATGGCCCACCTTTTACAGGCTTAACTGGCTAAGCACTTATGATAAAGCCAACAACTAAGAATGCACACTGATCAGACACAACATTAATACCACTGGGTGGACAGGAGTTAGAAAAATGTAACACTTGCCTTGATGGACAGGTGTCTGGAAACGCAATGCATCAAAGCTTACTGCATGTGGGGCTGTGTAGCTGCAGATGGGTCAGTGCCCACCAGGTGTATTTAATGTTGTGGCGGATCAGTGTATGTTAGACACAGGCTCAGGTCACTGTCTCAGGTAGCTGCCGGGGTACTTTAGAAACTCCCATTGTTTTCTCCTCCTGAGCCATTTAAGCAGATCAAAGCTCTGACAAAGCCCAGGGAAGCCCCAGGCATGCGGAAACACAGGAATTATCCCCCCTCAGGGTTCTCACACAAAAAGACAAATAGACTAGCTCCAGAGGGTGGCCCCCTGTGGGACATCTCCATTCAGAGCCGGTCTGTTGTGGAAGCACCGCGTTTTTTTTTTTTTTTGTCATTTCACAATATATTGTGCTTTAAATTAGATGGGTTGTAAAAACATCAAATCTAAAGATTAGAACAAACAAAGAGCTGTTTCCCAAATTTAAGATAAGCTTACAGTATATACAAAGATTTGCATTGCTTTCATACTGGCTAGTTAACATAAACTAAAATAAATAACGCATGATTTATATTGGTAAAAGTTTGATGAAAGCACATGTAAGAAACTTTTTGTTTCTTTGAATTGAAAGCAGCAGGAAAAGCACAAACATGACTTGTTCCTTAGCCTTGTTTGAGCCTTCAAGCTGGTGAATGATTAGCAGAAATAATGTCCCTGTCACCCTTAATCACATTAAAACGTGGTTAACATTTAATTTTTCCCACTTGATATGCAAAAATTTCCACTTGGTTTGCAGCAAAGGCCATTGGAATTCCATTATAAAAAGAATAAAAATTTCAGGCATCATTTGTTCAGAGAGGGATATCAAGACCAGAAAGTGCTGAATCTTTTTATTAACCGAGCAGTGAGATATGGCACTCAATGCTGGGACATAATGGGAGACTGACAAGACTTGGACACACACACATTTCTTACTGGATTTCCTTTAGGCTAGACTTGTAAAACCTTTAGAAAGATTCCCTGCTTGTACAAATATTTTATTTGATGTTTTAATTATTGAAAACGTGGAATAATTTCAGTTTTCTCTTGAAAATTGTAGTTGATGAGCACATAAATTAAGCCTGTATATAGTATTGAGCAGGTTTTATTGTAAACTTATCTTGATTTATAGAAAGCAACACCTTTATTTTCCCTGAAAAGCCTTCATAATATAGAATTTTACAAATGACTGAAAGATGGGCACGATATGGGCAAGATAAAAAAAAAAGTATGTGGCATGTTTTACATAAACATTTCCTCCAATTTACACATTCATGTAGAATTTCATACAAATAATTGGGAAGGACATAAATACAGATTGCAAAGTAGCAGCAGTGAAGTTGACAGAATTGGTTTTGGGACTCATGTTGACAGTGCATCAAGGCTCTTAATTGACAGTGCTTTGTTTCTGGAGTTGAGGGAAGGGGGTGTTTCATGTTCCTGTGGCAAGGTGTTTGTCTGGTCCCGTGTCACTCAGTGCGAGGACCCAGAGACCCCCATGCTCATTTGCAGCTCACGTTTTCCGTCTCTGCTTCACATTATTAAAATCATCCCTCAGCCTTCTACCAAGAGCCTCTTTGTTACTTGGCTGGCTTGGCTCAGCTCTGTCAAGTCTTCACCAATTACAGTCTCAGGTACAATGGTCTATTCAAAGGATCACAGCCCTTGACTGGTGTGGAGAGAGTGATTTGTGAATCATTATTCAGCCGCCTGTAGAGAATGCAATACCTGAGGAATGCAAATAACGTGCCACCAAATAGACAGCTGTGCTGCTAAAAGTGACAAACTACAGCTGTTATTATCTCAGATTGGATTTTTTCCCCTCTTGGCGTGCCCGCCATCTTTTTTTGGCTTTGACTAAATGTGTTTTATTTTTCTGTCCTTTGTTGGTGAGACATTGGCTACCACCTCGTTGCAGTGACAGTCAAACATCAACTCGGCATAAATAGTGTGAACAGAAAGGCAAATATTAGGTTACGGCTCTTAATAAATGTGCATCAGAGCTGGCAGACAAACTGGCATATGAGGCAATTCAAATTTACCTTCTAGTGTTATTCTAGCTTGCTGGGGAAAAACATCCAATAAAAGCAAAACTGCGCTTTTCTGTGGCTGTTATCCTGTCGTATATTGTATATTGATAATCATTAGGTAGGAGCAGTGATATGGTGCTGTAGGTGATAAAGCGGTGACATTGTTATTGGAATAGATGTGGTGTTGAGGTGGTCGGGTCCCTCCCAGTCTTTGATTCTTATGGGCTTTAAACAGGAAACTAGGATTACAGATAATGACAGAGACCCCATAGAATCAATCCAGCCTAGGAGCTCTGTCAGGCCCACCGTGTGAAAATGGATTTGAGTGATGCCGTTCTTTGAGACCTGCCCAATCCTAGCCTGAGAGCTTGTGGGGCTAATCTCATAATTGCTCTAACCCCTTATATTGTTCTGACTCAGAGTTACCATTAAGTGTGCGGACATCTTTGTCCTGCTGCTGGAACGGAAAACAAATGGGAAAAATGTAGGTGGTTTAGAGAAAGACAAAGAATTTTATAGGTAAGGAAACACTTAGCAGTTAGTTGTTCTACTCCCTCTTGTCTTTTGTACTAAATGTTCAGTTGGATACTCAGCAGGTGATAATAGGTAATACTTGTTTTAAATGCAAAGTAACTCTCATTTTGTATTTTGTTCGGAATTCTAGTGCATTTTGCCTTCTTTCTTGTTTTAAGATGGAGACATATTCATCCAACAGCTTCACTTTCATTTTCACTGCAGTGACTTTGAAAGTGCTTTATGAAAATAAGGTTTTTGAGATTCAATTATACACAGAAATGGCTTTCTAACATACAGATTTTACAGATTAGATGGCTTAAGAGTATAAAGACTAAAAGTACAGTAAATTGCTTCTTACACATTGCGGGATCAGAAATCCTATGCTATATATATATAGCATAGGATTTTCATCATAGAGGCTTGCCATTAACTTGTATTGGAATATGTTTTACCTTTCTATGCTACTTGAACCTAAGGGTCTACATTCTTGCTCCTCCTGTAGTTATATGTGCACATTCCTATTTAAATCTTGGTTAATCTCTTCTCTTTCCTATGAGCATGTGCCACATTAAATGTTTAGTATCAAACTTTTATGAAAAGAAAGTCAAGCTGTCTGAAAGAAATTGCAGTCTCCTGCAAAACACTCATATGTTCAGCTGTTCTCATGAATATGCATGCAGACAACAAATACTTTCATGTTAATCACGTTCTCTAACTAGTTTTCTGGCTGCTGTTTTTACTAGGTTGGTGAAAATCAAGGAGTGGGTGGACAGTCATGACCCCGGAGCTTTGGTCATCCCCTTCAGTGGTGACTTGGAAAACCAACTACAGGACAAGAGTGAAGAGGAGCGGCAGAAGTACTGCACAGAGCACAAGACGCAGAGGTTAATTAGCATTCAGTCTCCCCACACTTTATTATCAGCTGTGTCCTCCATGCACTCCTTTAATTGCATGTGCTGATAGAATAATAAATGGCAGAGTAATTACCATTATAAAGCAAAGGATCCCTCTTCTTACTGAACAACTCAGTCAAAGGGTTTTCCTCCAAATTAAGTTTTTAACTGTCATCTGTCATCTGTAGGTATAATTATAACTTGGGCATTTTGGGTTTATTGTTCACATGTGAAAACCTCTATGGAGAGAAAAATTGTGACAGCAGTTTTTTTTTCTCTCGGCGCAGAACGAGGTATCGGGTTGAATTCTTAAAAATGCTAAATGAGTCCACAAGCTTCCTAATTAATCAAAGAAACCATTGGAGAGTTGAATGTCTTATGTGAAACAAAGTGACCCATCTTATTCACTTAATGAGTTTATATTGAAATAAATTGGGCCTTGCCGAAAAAGTGAACTTTGTCTAGGCATCAGTGGCAATAAATAATACTTAAACAGTTCAGACCCCTCGATTCAAGCTGAAATTTCTCTCCATCAGTGCCCTGACCAAGATCGTCAAGGCAGGATATGCCGCCCTGCAGCTGGAGTACTTCTTCACTGCTGGACTGGACGAAGTCCGTGCTTGGACCATTCGGGTAAGAGGCAGCTACCCGCTGTGCACATACATGAGGGTGTGAGCCTTTTGCACCACATGTACGTACACACAAAACGAATACATGCACAGTGTCCCACGTTCCACCCTGCTGGCAACCTCACTGATATCACACACTTTCAACTTTGTCATGGTTGTGCTTTAGCTAGTCATTACAGGCCAGGGATAACTTCAATTACTGGTGAGCTGCTGAACAGTGAAAGTGGGGGCTACATTGATTGAGGAGGGCAACAATTGATTTTGCCCATTACGTCCATGAGAATGTTTCCATCCTGTGCAGATCTGCCTGCCCTCCTCCTGCCGCTGGAGATAAGGAGCCTGTGCATTGTGCCTGCCTAATCTGTGTGACGGAGGGTGTCTGTGCCAAAATTGATGTTGCTTTTCATTCGACTGTTTGTGGGCCTTGCTGGGGGCTCCTCCTTCCTGTGTGTTTCAGTTTGCTGAGTCCGGCCCGCCAAGAGCTTTGTGCAGTGGGATCACAGGATTTACATCAATACAGATGTTGACTTTGCATGCTGTTATTGTGTTTTTTTTTTTTTAACAAATAGAAGTGTTGATATAATAAGGTATTGACTAGTTACATAAGGGTAAGTCCATGTAGAAGATTCAATACAGCAAAGAAACTTTTTCAGGAACTTAACTACTGTACATATGTTGTTACAGATTATTACAATCCAGATCATCAGTGCAGATATCGCTTCAAAATTAAACTCACATCACATTTAAAAAAATCTACAGTTATAAAGAAATTTACAAAACAAGAATTATGTTATAATATGACAGATGTATGAATATTAACATCCATAGTGTGCTAAACCATGCCAGATATTACAAAGTAAAAGAAGACATAACAACATTTCAATTTATATTTAATAGCAAATATAATAATAATATAAGCAATAAAATTTGTTTCTATAACTGTATTTCATGGTCAAATTCTACAAAAAATACAATAGAACTACGATTAGAATGTCACAAAATTATAATCTAAAAAAATTGGGGGGTTTTCTTACGTTAGTTTATTGTTTAAGGGCTTGGTCAGCTTTGATTAGTACTACCTATAAATAAATGCCTTAGAGGAATGATAATGAGTCCAGGCTATTGTCTCCCATGCTGTCACAAAATATAAATAATTCCCCACCAAAACAAACACTGATAATTCCTTTATCCTGGAGTTTAGTATAAATTGTTTTGTACATGAACCCTATTTCTGTGGTGAGGAAGAATATGAGCTTAAATTCAGAACACAAACTGAATTTCTCAGAAAAACAAAGCACATGTCAGTGTCAGTGTTTCAGCTTCATTTTAATTCCCATTGAGATGTGGTAGGATGATATGTGGCCTCATAGGAAATTAGAATTGAAATTTTTGAATACAGTTTTTACAGAAACTGAAACATCAGAATAAAAAACAGACACGTTGCTAAATGTGCCTTAAATTCCTGTTAACTGTCCCAGATTTAGAGTTACAAGAAATCAGCAATTCACCCCAGCATCTGATATTTTAGTGTTACTTTTCAGCCCATTCTGTGTTTTTTGTAATGATTACATCAGGGTGTTTTGCTGTTATAAGATGCTTGCCAGAGAAGAAAAATGTCAAGTAAAGAAAGGAAGAATGATTATATGCAACAAACACCCTGTTCAGATATGAACACAAAACATTGAAGTTGTACAGTATGAGCTTTACACTGCCTGCCAACGGGATGCCCCATGCTGATACTTAGAAATATACACATTTTGATTAGAGATACATATTTTATATGAATATAGCAAACAACAATAACAATGCTGCTACTTTTGCAACTGATTTTAGAAATGAAACATACATTTCTGCATACAACAAGAATAATTCTTTTTAATATGAAACACAGACAGACAAGTTTAAACAGGTTGACCAAACAAAGACCGGTAAATATTTTTATTGTGGGTCTCAGACAGCACATATCCCACGGGCAAAGATGAGCTCACTCCCTCTCTTTTTTTTTTTAACACAGGACACATTACATTTTAGTGGATGACATCACCGGATTTAGGCACACTTTTGTCTCAGCATGACTGATGTCCTCTCTATTTACAAAAAAAGTCTCAAAACACTTCAAAGGCATCATCAAAAACATGCTTGTCCCCATTGACATGACTGATTACAGCCAGCCTTGATTATGTGTGAGAGGCATTTAGTCAGGTAAGCATCAGTGAGTAACTATATTAAGCCAATATATCTTGCATTGTAAAAACTACACTCAGTAATGTCGTGTTCCTAAGTCCTTTAACATGCTTTATTAGGCAGCCTCGAGGTGACCATTATCTATCAGCCTGCTCTGCACAGCTCTTAACTAGGACAATGTGGATCTCTTGTATGCGCCATATGAAAAAAAAATCCCTCCCTTAATCTACTTTTCTTCAGATAGACAAACCTTGATGCTGATTAATGATTGTTAAACTCACAAGCACTCCGTCAATGAGATTGCAAAGAGATGGTAATGTATTAGAGTCATTAAATAGGCATCATTCTTTTGGCATGAAATATGTTGACCCCAACCTGATTATATACATAATTGAAACTGCTCAACAGTTTCTGCGCACAGAGCTGCAGAGCAGAGAAAGAGCCAGCAGGTCGACAGGCAGCAGTCGCAATGATACACTACAGCCACGTCACTTATTTGGGTCATTTGTCATTTACGCCCAGCATTATTTCAGTGATTATAAATTGCACAGTTTATCAGTCACCACTTGTGTCATTGACTGTTAAAGAGGATTCATGCAAGCAAGAATTTATAAAACGATTAACCTGTTATTTTGTGCTTGTGAATGGGCATCTGAAATAACTTTAGAGGCATAATTAAATCTGTGGTCCAAATCACTTCAAAGAAATGGTTTCGTTTAGCATTATTCAATGTTTTTATTTGAATTACTAAATTCTGAAGTGTCACAATAGAAAGGCCTGATGTAGTGAAGTCTACACCACTCTGGCCTCTCACTGCAACACTGGGTCTTCTTGCTGTCATGACCAGAGAGCTGAGCAGCGACCCACAATGAAGCAAGATTGCTTGGACAGAAATCAATACCACCACGGAATGGGAATCAGAAGGCATTGATAGCAGTGCTGGGTCCTTATCGGTGTCCAGGCTGCCCTAGCAGGGCACAGCCAAGTGGAAAGCTATCCAGAAATCAGGACTGAGGCAAGAATACCCCTGACTGAAAACACCCCCGAGTGATGCTTCCAACGCTATCACCCTATCAAACACCATGTCGCTAGCATGCTGTAATCCATCTTCTCCAAAACAATTCATTTGTCCTCTCTTTTCCTTCCGTGTGACAGAAAGGAACTAAGGCTCCACAGGCTGCAGGGAAGATCCACACAGACTTTGAGAAGGGCTTCATTATGGCGGAAGTAATGAAATTCCAGGATTTTAAAGAGGAAGGCAGTGAGAGCGCTGTCAAGGTGAGCAGTCAGGTTGCCAGAGGAGATGAGGGGAAGTCTCCTGTGATCAGTGGAGCTGACAGTCAGCACACAGCTCCCACTGCAAACTGCTCTTCACCTTTACTCAGGGGAAGAAATTACTGCACACACTCCAACACCACTCGTGACAAGCCAACTGATTCTAGCTCTAAACACTGCCATTCTGCTCCAGCTGTGCATATCTTTATCACAATGTGTCTTAACTGGCTGATGGTAGCTCTTGTTCGTGGCTCAGCACAGTTGCTCAAAGGTAGCACTTCTTCACCTCACCAGGCATTTATCAGATCTATAAGACTGTGCTGTTAGCTTAGAGCTCTCTGTTGCCAAATCCCCAAGCCACTGTGGGCATGTGACAGTGATATAACGCGGCAAGTTAAATAAAGTGTGAAATTCTTCAAATAAGGACTGTTTCATGGATGGGTAGCACAGAAATGTGACTTGCATATCTTATTTTTATGACGGCCAGTGTTTGTTTTCACCTTTTAACTGGGCTGTGGATTGTTCATGTGCACAATCCTATCAAATGTAATAACTGATTTCATGGTGAATTTAGAATGACAATAACATCAACTGCAGTGGGTAAAAAAAAACTAAAATAAACTTCAAAATCGTTTTCTTTTGTACTACATGTGGTTTAGGTCACGTTGTGTCAGATGAGTAAACTGCAATTTGGTATCAGGTAATCAGGTAATCAGGTAATCATAGTTTAGGATGCCTTTCACATCAACATTTTTTTATTATTTAGTTTCTGTATAGACAAAAATCTAAATTTATTAAAATACCTTATTTTAAGCAGAAGTGACTAACTATGCTTTATCACATTTGTGAGCAGCAGCAGCCATGCGGTCTCAATCCCAAAATCACTCCCATCGACTTGATGTGCCCACTTACAGATTCAACTAATGTAATTATGGTGACACACAGAGACCTCCGGGGACCTGTGAGGAAAGGAAGCACTATAAAAACATTTAAATCTCTTTACCATTCACGCCTCTTATAATAAGTATTTAATATTTAATGCGGCGGCAGTGTATTGTCCACACCCTTCATAAGCTGCAAACAGAGGGTGAAATGTGTCGGTCTCTAGGGAGTTTCACTATTGTTATCCAAGGTTGAGATCTGAGTGTCAGGTCCTTACTGCATGCTCTCTTACTAATCCCTTTTTGAGGCTCATAAGAACATGGAGCGTTTCTGACTGTGGCATTAAGGTCCGTGCTATTTAATGCCAGTTGTGGGAATAGGCTGTCTGAATAGGGCCAGTGTACGGGGATATCACATTATTAGTAATCATATCTGCTTAAGCCAAGCTTGCTGCTCCAGATGGCTGCTTTCAAGTGCAAATGAACCAGTTAGTCGTATCTGGTTTAATACATACTCAGGAATCACAAATAGCCATTGATTATTTTCCCCCGTCTCCCTCTCCATCCAGTGTTTCTGGTGGTATTGAGCTTGGATTAAATGGTCTCCTGAGCCTTTAAAGGGACATTGATTCTTCTAATTAATTGTGTGCTGTGCAGAACCAGAATGCATAAACCTGTCTGTATTAGCACTTCAAGTCAATTATTTTGAGTTTGCCAGGAAGAAGAACAAACACTCACTGTATACAAAAGAAATGTTAGAACTTATTTTGTTTCCTTGAGAAGTTTCATAGTGCTGTAATCAAAGACTTATTAACATTTTTTGCTTCTGCACATGAAACTGAAATGGGCAGAAGAGAGGTTTATACACTCAGTGGGAAATCAGGCACCCCTTGAACAAAACATGTAAGCATTTGTGTGCGTGCATGCGTGTGTGCGTGTGTTTGTGTCTGAGTCTGAGTGTGAGTGAGAGAGAGAAATAAATGAAAATATTACATTGCAATTGGAATAAAGTTATTGAACCAGATTAAAGAGATTGGATGCTAATTCTGCACTATCATTTCGTATTTTCATTTACAATGTGCACTGTTATTAAGAGCTCTTTATTGACCATTATGCCGAGGAATGAATAGCATGTATCAGACTATAAAGTGTGCATCATATGACATTTAGTGTATTTTTTTATTGTTAACTTTTATTCTAACTCCACTTTTTATTATTTTACAGGCAGCTGGAAAATACAGACAGCAGGGAAGAAACTATACTGTTGAAGATGGAGACATCATCTTTTTCAAATTTAACGCACCAAATGCATCAAAGAAAAAGTAAACTGTTTGTTTACATAACTGACTGTATTGTTACCTTTTTTTCTGACAAGCACTACTGTTTTATCTTCTTTTTTCTTCTCTTTTTTGGGGGGGTTTCCATCCCTAAGATGGAATCCCCCTTCATATGCCAAAGCACAGGTTCAGTAAACTCTGACAGCTTTGCTATTTAAGATCAGGATCGGCCCCCACTCCAAATTGTAGCAGCATTTGAAGGAGCATATTACTCTCCAGATACTTCATTAATCTCCATCACAGGTGCCAGCCCTGACACAGCTGACAGCGGGGACAATGCCACCTGCTCCTCTCCCCCTCGCGCAGATAATGCATGTTTTACAGTAGCCCAGATGTCTACACTCAATAAAACATTTGACAAAACCAGTCTGTGTGTGTTCTGGGATGTCTGTATTGAGTGGGAAACGGCATGGGGATGGTGATAGCGGCCCTGCCGGCCACTGATTAGAGAGTTAAAAGACACAGCTGACAGTGACTGTAGCAAAAAGGGGACAATTATAATTAAATCTGTTAAGTGATGCTGATTTCAGAAGGGCACACGCAGGATGCAGGTGTTTCAACCAAAGGAATTGGTCAGTTTAAATTAATATTTGTAAAGTGATTGAGTTAACCTTTAATTTACAATTTTTGTTTAATTTATGATGGATGAATTTGTGTGTCCTCTACTTCATTGTCCGTCAATGCTCAAGTGCTGACAAAAATAGCATCATTGTTACGTTTACACTTTTCTCACTCCCATCCCTGAACATTGAGGGGGACACACAAAAAATGAAATATTCATTTAAATGATATTGTTTAAAAGAATATGGACAAAAAGTCCACATTTTATGATATTCTATGTAGTATGAAAATAGAAGTTGGTGCAGTCCACAAGCACAACCAGAAAACGATTCCTGTCATCTGAAGTAGTGTTTTTCTCTGCCCCTATACTTTGTGTGCAAGTGTTTGTGAAGCGTTTATGCTGATGAAATTGTATGGCTGCGGCCGCAGTGCTCTAAAGTAAGATTGTATTCTCCACGGGAGTCCTGACCAAGAGCTGTAGATCAGCAGTGCTTTGCTGAATATCTTGTAACCATTAAGACTGCAGAGAACAAAATGGTCTTTTGATGGGAACAAAAAGATTGAATAAAAATGGTCATTTTACAGAGATGGTATTGCATATCCAAGTTTTGGATAGAATGTCTTATGGAGCCGATCCTGAGCTACCACTACAAAGCACAGTGTTTGTAATGGAAATATGGTAGATTACAGTTTTTAAGGTTTGAGATCAGTGGCAAAATATAGGATAGTGTTTATTGTGGTTTGATGGAACAAAAGCGGAATGACAACATGTGTAAGCTCATTGCGTTTGGTAGCTGTAGCATTAACCACTGATTTTAATCACTCAGAAGGTTCCTGCTGCAGACCAAGAAAGTTGCCAACATTCATATACAGTATATGTATACAACAAAAGCCTGTCTTCAGCTAGCTGTTTTCTAACTGAAACCATACAAATCCTCTGGAGAGCACACTAGGGGCTCGAAACAAAACTGTTTTTGAATTCTTCTCGGGGTGGTGGTAGTGTTGGCCAACCTAAACCCCACATAGAAGATTATTCATCTACTGTAGTTTCGAGGCTCACTTACTGATGAGTTGTTCCCAGTGGTCATGGAGTATTTTGTTTTTCATAAAGTGACAATAAATCTTTCTAGGACAAGTAATAAAGCTATTTAGAACCATGCAGATGTATAAAAACAAAACACCATAACAAAGTCTCTTGCTCTGTCAGTGCATTGAAGCTGTTTCGGGGGTTTGATACCAATAATTTTGCTGTCAAAAGAGGGGCAAGAATGAATGAATTATAAACTCATTGGGTGTCCTTTCTGTTCTGATATGATGGAACAAATTTCAAAGTATACATGCAAACTCAATCAACTGTTAATAATGAAAACAACTATCTTTAAAAGGTTTCATAAATATTAACATCTGACTGAGGTCTACTGCAAAAACAGTCTAACTTGTTACTTCTTTGAGAAATAAAAGGAGTCTAGAAATGTGGCAGATTCTCTGTTGGTACAAATGCTCTGTCAGCGCCATCAATCAAGCGGTGCCACTCTGCCCCGAGGCAAACCACAGTGGCATCAAATCAAGAAGGGCACAAAGTGGAAAGCTCGGTTTAAAACACACACCCAACAAAACAGACCATGGCCTGCTGTTGTAAATCACATGCACACCAAAGAACTTTGAAGAAAAGAAGAATGTATGAGTTATAACAAATAAACATATAAATAACTGTGACATTTTTCATAGCAGTAACTATGCACAAGGGATGGTGTTGGGAAATTCAATGGTTATTATAAACATATTGTATCATATTATTATAGAGGGGAAATGATCTCTATTTTTGATGACAATGAAAGTATTGCCATGCTGTAATTATTGCCATTGTGTGACTTCTCTGTCTGACACTTGTGCAATATACTGTACACAGAACAGACATGAAATCAATATTAAATCTGGATTTGACTAAAATAACACTTCATGTTCACATATGGGGGTTTATGGAACAATTTCCTCTCGTTTGGGTTGTACTGTCATGACACATTTTTATGCTTTGATTCATCACTGTCTCTGTCAGAGCAATAAAATACTGACGGCATAACGCTGAAGGAAAAAACGCCATAAACAGCACAAAGGACTCAAAAGGAGTTTTTAATCATAACTTGAAGCTGACAAATTTAGTTTCTCTACTGCCTGGCCCAAAAGGTTGAGTAGTTTTATTTGCAAAATATACAGAAAAACAACTTAGGCATCTTGTAATAGTGACTTGTCTCATCTTACTGTTCATACTCTACATGTGAGATTATAACACACAGATTGTGCAAATTCGTGTACATACATGTATTATGTAGATGTATGTTAGTCCAGCAGTGCATCCTAAAAATTAGAGCACAACCCCAGTTTTGTCTGTCTATAGACACTGTATGGTCATTGTCTGGTATAGAAAAATGTTTATATATTTTACATAATAATTCATTATCTTTGTTTAATGTCACTGACTTTGTTTAGTTTTATCTCTGCGTTTGTGTGTGGAAAGCTACACTACAGACAACCTGAGTCAGAGTCCTTATACGCCATGATATAATTGACCAGTAAACTTGATACTGAATGCTTCTGTGTACTTAATGTTAGGTTTATGTTGAAATTATACATCTTTGTTTGCAGCTACAAATACTTTCATGTTAGTTGACTAATAGTTCATTTTCACTACCTGAGAAAGAAACACAATTTTCCTGTCTTGGGTGCTTCAGAGTTGTATATAACACACATTTGATATTCCATCCACATGTCTCCTTGCTGCACCAGTTTCAATTTTCTTTCTCTAGTCCAATTTACAGTGTCCTACAAGGGGCTTCCAACAGGGCAGTTTCTCTTCATGGGGTCACTTTCTCTCGGACTGGCCATTCTGAAAACAACTGTCAATATGTTAATCTCAAGTACTTGGAGCCATTGTGAACTCACTCAGTTTTTCTCACTCATCTTTTCCTTCATATTTCTGCACTGTGCCACATAAACAATGTCTACTTGTAGGAGATGCTGAGGGGATGCTTCATGTTACGGTTTTACTTACAGTTATCATTCATATGTTCATTTGTTAATAAAGCATACAATCATAATAATGTTTTCCCACAACAATAGTACTGTAAAAGAAAGCTGAAAGTTACAGTCTGTGTACATGTGGTGGGGTCATATTTACAGTGCTATCTATCACACTGAAACTCTACTGAAACTCCCACTGGGTAATGGCTACGCAGACTTTACAGATTCCTCTCATGAGGTGAACACAAGGTTTGTCAATACAATCTTATTTCCATTGTTTGGAGCTCAAGCTGGAGACAACACTCACAGCTCCGAAGACAAACACCCTAGCAGTTATATGTCTTGTGTATTGCCAATGCATCCACCACTGTGTTGCATTTGTGTTGCTTTTAGGATATTTGACTTTTTCTCTTTAACTTGGAGGTCTTTGTAGAAATTGTTGATACGTTTCCAAGGACACATAGAGTAAGACAGACATAGCTGCAAGGTTTTTCTAAAGCTGTTTCCATTGGCCTGTGTTTACCTGACACTTGGATTGACAGCAGAGTGATTGGAAATATCCACCATTCACTGCCGTGAGCTCCTGAGTGCACGGAAAGTGCTTTTGTAGTCTGGCTGTAATGGGCCAAGTTTGAATTGAAGGTTGAGAGAAATAGCCTCACTGCGGTCGTGCACTGTGAGGAACTGACACACCACAAATAATACTCAGAAGTGAGGTCCTGATAGCATCACAGGCCCAGAGCAGGTACAATAGCATGCAGGCTCTCATTTCAATGCACTTTCACAACGTTGTAATGCACACAATCAGATTGAGGGGAAGAAATCCAGTCAAATGCAAACTCAGATTGTGTCTTGATTGTGTGTTTTTGTCTGAGTAGCACAACGCCACTATTAGCTCACAAAAACACAAAGATAGTATGGATACATGGCATCATGGAATATTTCAAATGCATTAAAGAGTCAGCTTTTTATTTAACAGTTACATAAATGGAGTAAATCTGTGTTGTAAACTCAGATCGCAACACACGGATCTAATCCGCTCGATTCATATGGCTATGACTAAAGTAATCTGTTGAGTTTCTTTGCCTGAGTCATAATAAATTTTAATCATAATAAAGTTTCCACTGAGCCACCAAACTAGTGTTAAAAACTACAGTGTTGCTTGATTTGAGGTATTGATATAATTAGAGTCAGTATAAGGTAAGAAAGAAGACGCTGCATTGATGCATTACATAAAATATTTTCTCAGCTTTGAATAAAGAGTACCCGGTGTTGTGTTTATGCCCACATTAACAAAATATTTTTCCAAGATGCTAGACCATGCTATTTCTACACACTTGAATTACTCTGAAGCATTTTATTTACCTGATCAATAGTCCACACAAAAGTGCATTTCAAACTTAAATAGGCATTTACTTGTTAAACAAAGTGAAATAAAAATAAATATATGTATTGAATGCGTTGCAATTTGTGGTATACAAATTAGTAATCCAATTGGCTGGGAATTTCTGTCGATGTCAAAGATAGGTTGACCTGTGGACACAATTACTGATAATTCCTGGTAAAAGGCGTTGTGTGACAGCTCACTGGAAACCTTACTGGACTAGTGATTCAGACTCAGAACAGGTTAGTCACAAGCTCCTCTTTTTTGTTAGAACGGGTAGCACGCATGGACGAAACTCATGTATTTGATAAATAATGTGACTGCACACCTACATTGTGTCCACATAGCCTCTGCTTTCACTACACAAATGCCCCATGTTATCTGTTCACATCACACGTCTGATTCAGTGGCAACAACAATAAAGAAGAAAATAATCAATGTAGCTACGTCCCTCGCGACCATCGACGGCTATACTGTAAATGAAAATGCATAATAAACAGGAACAGAAGCCAACAATGGATGATTGACACGTCGACTGACGAATACTAACACGGTAATGAAAACTAGCACCCAATCGCCTTTACGGAGATCGGCGGGATTTCCTGTATGTGACGCACTCTCTCCAAGTCAACAGTGCAGGCCCCACCCTTTGTGTTACCTACAGCCCGTCAATCAAAATACAAATAATTCTGACACTTATCACCGATTTCTTCGCGTACACAATCAATATAGTATGCTGATCATGTCCGGTGGCTTGTGACTATCAAGACTCTCCGTTTAACGACAAGTCACGCAATGACTGGTATGTAACATCCATCTTAATCTTCACCAACGTAAGCTAACAAGCTATCTCAAGCATCCCCCGGCTAAATTAGCTCCCAAGCTAACTGGGATACCGCTAATCATCGCCGGCTAAGTTAGCATTAGCAGCTAACATTTAGCTAACTAGGTTAGCTTGTATAGGACACAACAATAGTTGACTCTCTTTAAACTATAAATCAGTATGTTGGCGTTTCTTTATAGAGGGTAGTGCTGCTAGTGATTTATTTTAAGTTGGTGTACTAACGTTATAGATATTGGGCCTGGCTTCAATATCAGGGTTATGTAGCTAACGTTAGCTTCGACTGCTAATTCTCTGTAAGCTAATGTGCTTTTTGCTACTCAGCCCCAGAACATCCAATGAAACCAGAGGAGATGGCTGACTTGGACGTGGACGGCAGTCAACGCGACTTTCTCCAGCAAGAGGAAGGCAGGGGTAATCAGGTAAGACTTTACTTTTCGGGGTTATGAGGGTCGTTGTTCATCGTCGCTGCATTTTCAACATCTGAGCGGTACTTACTGAAGTTCACACATTTGGAACGTGGAGGGGGGTAATTTACCATAATTTGAACCACGCAGGTAACACCTCCCTCTGTAAATCCCTCCTACCTTTCTAGTATTGATGTGATAGACCTCAAACTGCAGCCAGACCTGCTTCCTGAAGGGGTCAACACGGAACAACAGAGTCGCTTAACCTCAAACTTCAGGCTTTGCTCTTAAGCGTCCAATGAGTCCAATGTCTGTGGTCCAGACTAACGGCCACCCACTTTCTTCCTTTTGAACTTGCCTATTGCTGGTAGGACACTGAGCCATCACTTCTCAACCTGCTAGCAACCACCTGCACTAAGGTTGGGTCACTGTCGTCACAGTTGGACAGAGGTGCTGTCACTAATGTGGTAAGTCAGCACCTCTGCTAGATCAAATACAGCTAAAGCTGCAGCAGAAGTGAAGACTTCAGTCACAGCTGAGCAATATCAGTGGTGGGAGTGTAGCTAAGCTTGCACTTAAAGCCACTGCATTTAGGATTCTAAATGGGAGGATGTGTCACTGCTTCCACTGGACTTCTGAAACAGACCGGCTGCCACACACCTTAGGTCACATTATAGTCCGTAATAGACGCCATGTACAGGGGCTAAACCCAGTGACCCCTATATACTGGCAGCATGAACACAGATACATTTTTCATTAGGAAAGAAATGTAAATAGACTTTATGCTGCTAGTAATTATATTCTAACTCATGAAGCCTAATCTGTTATGTGCTTTGACAAAAAAAAACAAAAAAACATCAAACCCAATTGCATCAGGGAAAATGAAGCTCTGACAGTTTACGATAAGTCAATGTATGTCACACTGTTGTTTGATCAATATAAAATGTTCTGCTGTTTAATTAGTTTATTAATTTGTTTGTCTTGACAGGATGGCAAAGTTAAATGAATAGGAAAAACTGAGGTTGTTGTTGACACACTTGTTTGAAACATTTAACACAAACTCAGTTGTTTGTCCAGATGCATTCATTATGTGATGTTGATGAAATAAAAGGCAACAAACTGTCTGAAATTAGTATTGACTACCCGAAAAGATAAATAAAACCTTTAGGAACGGTCACGAGTGCCATGAGCTGCCGTAGGCTGAAAAAATACTTTTGTTTGTCTATGGGATGGCAGCTACATCACAGTCAACCTTAAGTGTATTAAAAGACTAAAAGCCTTCAATGTATGTTTTTTCCATTATTCTGTAAGAGAGGAACCAAACCATAACTGTGAAAAATGTTGTAGAAGAGAATGTCTTGCCCCTGTTGATTTTTAGCAATCCTAAGGATTTTGCTCATTCTTAATCATACTGATTCAGAATGCTGATCATGTGAACAGTTTTTTTCATAATATTGGGTCACGTACTAACTGACTATGACTTTACATTTGAAGAAGTGTTTTGCATTGCCTAATCAAAGTCATTAACAAGTGCTTGATTTATTTACTTGTTGTTATTATTATAATTTTTCTTCTTTTTATGTCATCTCAGACAACACATCCATCTACGCAACTCACTGGGACCGATAAATGGGAGTTGTTGACCCCCACAACAGCAGCAAAGGATGAATCTGGACTGATACAGATTCAAAGTCAAGGAATTTTAACATCAAATGGACAGTACGTTCTTCCTCTTCAGAACTTACAGACTCAGCCAATCTTTGTGACGTCGGGAACGGACAGCTCTAATGCCAATTCAGTGCCTAACATTCAGTACCAAGTAATTCCTCATATTCAGACAGCAGATGGACAGTTAAGCTTCTCCACTTCTGGTGTGGATGGAACAACTCTGACTCAGGATGCCTCAGGGCAGATTCAGATCTTGCCTGATGGTAGCCAGAGCCTCAGTGTGGCATCAGCTGCCAACATTCTTAACAACAACCAGAACCTCATATCACAGACTGGAAATATCCAGCAAATCCAGGGGGTTTCTATTGGCAGCTCCACCTTCAACAACCAGGGTCAGGTTGTCACTAATGTGCCTGTGGGTTTACCTGGGAACATTACTTTTGTTCCTATTAACAGTGTGGACTTGGACTCCCTGGGCCTGTCTGGTGCTCAGACTATAGCAACAGGAGTCACTGCTGATGGCCAGCTAATTATGGCAAGTCAGCCTGTTGATGGCTCAGAGGGTCAGGTGAAGGTAGATGACCACCTCTCACAAACCATTTCAGTAAATGACTCAAATACAAATCCTGAGATTTTTGTGCCAACGTCTTCCTCTCAGCTACATGTTCCAGCAAATGAAGCAGGTCTGCTGACACAAGATAATTCCTTGTCATCAGTGCCTGCAGAGCAAGCTGATTCCAGTTCTGGTCTCCAAGAAGGCTTCATCCAACAAAATCAGGACCAGAGCATCCAAGGGTCCACAGCTCAGCCCATCATCCAGCTGCAGCAGATGCCTGTTCAGACCACCAATGCTCAGGTGGTGCAGTCGGTTGCCACAGGCGGACCAAGCCTGCAAAATGTCCAGCTGATCAATCCTGGAACCTTCATCATCCAAGCACAGACCGTTACACCGTCAGGCCAGATACAGTGGCAGACATTCCAGGTTCAGGGAGTGCAGAACCTGCAGAACCTCCAGTTGCCCACCACACCACCTCAGCAGATAACCCTGGCTCCAGTCCAGACCCTGTCACTGGGTTCCAGTCAAGTCAGCATCAGCACAGGACAGATTCCCAACCTGCAGACAGTTACAGTCAACTCAGTGGCCCAGCAGGAGGGAGGCACAGATGTCCCTGGAGGTACAGTATTTCTTTTTTTGTCAGAGAGGGAGTATAAACAAGAAACAACTGTTTTTAAAGACCTCGCTCAGGCAAAGTTACCACAAAGGCGATTATTCTCCTTTCATGACTGTTTGGCTGTATATGCCTTGATTCCACTTTTAGCTGTGTCCACACATCTTGGTGTAGGACATTCTAATTCTTTTATTCCTGTTAGCACATACAGTGGTGTTTATAAGTTTGAAAAGTGTGTTTATAAATGTATCACAAACTACATAAAGGGAACCTAATTTAACAGCGAAAAGCAATGCACATAATTCCTTATGGAAAGAAAAAAGATCTAACCTTAATATTTATGTGAGACAAAAGTATGAGATTCTTCAGTATTATTATTTGCCTTGGACATTAATTTGAAGGGATTTTAGACCATTTCACCTTACAGAACAGCTTTAACCCAGGCATGTTAGTTGCCCTTATTTATTAAGCAACTATACCTGCTTCTTGTCCTTTGACAGCTTTTCTCTAGTATTATAAGGTCTGCACTGACACAGCCATTCCAAAACATCACCTATTTTTCTGCTGTAACCATTCTGTGAAAAAACAACTAGTGTGATTAGTCTTGTTGTCTGCTGTGGAGCTTCAGTTCACAGATGGATACCTTTTATCTTACCGTAGTATTCAATTCTACACATCAAAATTCATAGCTCTGTTAATGAGGGCAAGTCATTCCAGTCCAGGGGAGCAGTAAAGACAGAATTCTTGGTGCATTTATTGACATAGGATACTTCCAATATTGATCTGGTTTGTCCAGACACCTGTGATAAAACTGTAGACAGGCAGCACTGTTCTTTGAAGAGAGTAGTGGCTTTTTTCTTGAAACATTGAGCCAAAGCAGGCCTTTGGTTTCCAAGACATTATCCTAGCATTATCCTAGTTCTGATCTCTTGGACTCTTGCGCATCTTGAGCTTGCACTTGATCTTTCTTGGTCAAACACTCCTATGGAGAGTAACAACATTGTTAAATGTTCTCCATTTGTACACAATCTGCCTGCCAGTGGACTTGTTTGAACCCTTTCTTGCCTGGTAAGCATTACTGCAGTCTTCAGAAAGTTTCTTTGGCACCCATGTCATAACACACTTCTACGAACCCGTGTTGTCAAGATCAGGCTTTGATAGCAAAGACCCAGCTTTCTCTTCTTTAAATAATGCAGGGCTTCCAAGAGTGGCCCCTGATTCTCATCCCAGTAATTGAAACACCTGAATCCAATTGACCTTTAAAATGAATTAATAATTGTAGCGGTTCACATACTCTTGGCAGAAATATTTATAGTAGATAATGTTGCTTAGTTTATGGTTTTATTTTTTGTCCTATCGGCTTATCCCGTGAGTTCAGGGTCGCCACAGCGGATCATTGTCCGCATCTTGATTTGGCACAGTTTTTACGTCGGATGCCCTTCCTGAACCAATCCTCCCCAATTTCTACCGTGCTTGGACCGGCACTGCACAGCTGGGGATGGGAATGGGCTGTTAGGGGTTCAGTGTCGTGCCCAGAGACACTTCAACATATAGCCAGGACCGGGGATCGAACTACTGACCGTGTGGTCAGTGGACAACTGCCTTACCAACTGATCTACAGCCGCCCCTAGATAATGTTGCTTAGTAAATGAACAAATTTAATTTAGTCTTATTTGTTTTAAATGGATTTTCTTTTTCCAGTTTTAGGACTAGCATGAAGATCTGATTATGTTTTTACCACATTGATGCAGAAATAGAGAGAATTGTAAAGTGGCCACATGCTTAAAAGCCACTGTTTTGGTGCTATTATGTAATTTCTAACAGGTTTTCCCCTTTATACTCATCAACCGTGATAGCAACATCTAAGAAATACTTTGACTGTAACATATTATAGTGGTGAGTGATATAATGATATTGTGTGACAATGGAAAAACAAATTGTTTCGTATAATGTTCTATCATTTATATCATTCTGTTGCAAGTAACTCTTTTTAGCAGCATGAGGCAGCTTTGTGTTCTACATGGTGCAGATGCAGCAGTGTAGCAACACAAACACAGATGGAGGAGATTGAAGGCGATACAGAACAAAGTAATTGAGAACAGGAGGAGATGTGCACCACAGTAAGCCAAACGAAAGATTTGTACTTTAAACTTGTACTCAGTTATCTTAAAACAGCTCTAAACAGCTCTAAACTAAGACATTTTTCCACCTATCTGGGAAGATTAACGTGGTATCAGGTGCAGCTTTGGAGAAGTTTTACGACTACAAACACACAAGGGTACTATTGGACCATCAGGACACCCCTTTAAATTTGTACCTAGCAGAAAGATAACTAAGTAAGTATGAATAAGTACATACATGTCTCATATTATGAAATTAACTATATCAGTATATGACATTTATGTCATTTATGGTGCTTGAAAAAAGATAGTTCAAAGTAAAATTATTATACACAGTTTTTAATGCACTTAGCTGCTGTAGGGATGTAAACCAATTGTTACTTTCATTGTTAGTTAATCAAACTTTTTTCCCAGCAAATCAGTAAATGAGTCCTTTTTTCACAAAGACATTTTTTAATGTCACAGCAGGAAAAGCACAGGTGTAAATAATGAAATTAATGATGGCTGAATTCCATTGGCATTCTGGCTCACTGTCACACTGGTTTACTGATACACTTGAATAGAGCAGAGCCATTATGAATGTTATTTATTAAACATTTTCTACTATGACATGTCACAATGTCTATAATTTAGCCTTTAAAGTAATGACAAATGCAACTCGGTGATTACTCGCAGCTGTCTAAAAAATGTTTCTGAATTTATATTCATATGAAATGGAGAATCAACAAAACCCTCACATTTTACAGAATGTTAACAGCAATGGCTTGTTGTGTTTTACTTTGAAACTATTTACAGATTTCATTGTTAACATTGTTTACATTTGCTGTGTCAAAATGCATTGTGTGCACGTTTAAAACCAATTTTTGCTGATTTCTCCTTTTAGCAAACCAATCCAAACATTGTGATGAAGTTTTCAACTGAAGGAAAGTCCATCTATGACTCATATGAGCAAAAAAAATGCTGTGTTCTGTCAATGAACAAATTTTTTTATCACTTCACTTAATAGAGAGTGAAATGTGCTGCAGTGCTGTCAGTCACATGTAATTAAATACACCTCTCATTGTTCAGGATTTTTGGCATGTTATTGCCAGAGCTTGTGTTGATGTTACCGTGCATATTAATTTCAGACATTCAGATAAAGGAAGAACCAGACTCTGGAGACTGGCAGCTAGGCACCGACTCCACCCTGAACACAAGTGATCTGTCCCACCTTCGTGTCAGGCTGGTGGAAGAGGAGGATCAGATGGGCCAGGAGGGCAAAAGGCTGCGCAGAGTGGCATGTACTTGCCCTAACTGTAAGGAGTCAGGTGGTAGGTGAGTAGGCTTGAGTTGTTGTTTTCTGTCTGAATCTTCACACTCTGAACATTGTAGTAATTGGGTCTCCCCTCTGCATGGCAAATACAACATATCAACTGTCATACATATGTTTCTCAGAGGGTCTAGTATGGGGAAAAAGAAACAGCACATCTGCCACATTGCGGGCTGTGGGAAAGTATATGGAAAGACATCGCACCTGCGAGCACACCTGCGCTGGCATTCAGGAGAGCGACCTTTTGTTTGCAGCTGGATGTTATGTGGGAAGAGGTTCACACGCAGCGACGAGCTGCAGAGACACAGGAGAACACACACAGGTGCCCTTTCTTTGCTCTCTCTGTGTTCACATATCAGTAAAACATCAGTCAAATCTGTAAAATGTGTTAATTTGAGCTCTGCAAAGTGTGAGTCATGTAAGAAATAACAGCGTTTGTCCACCTTTGGATTTACATGCTAAATGTCAGGTTAGGATTAAAGTGAAAAATATCCAGACTTCATAGACTTGATCGTTATTTTCCAGTCTAATTTGCTGGGTCTGTTTGTTCATAGAACATAAACAGAGAGCAGATGCCTGTAGTGAGGTTTGGTTCTCATACTCTGGACAAAGTCATCTTCTTCTCATATTCTTTTGTCTGTCTTGGTTTTAACTTCATAGAATATACTCAGTTGTTTGTCACCCATGTCTGCTTCAAGTAGCCTATGAGAAATCTAGTTGTTTAATAGTAAACAATAATGATGACACGTAATGCCAGGAGAGACCTTTGAAGCGATATGACAAGTTGGTCTTGCTGTCGTGTTATCCTACCATCTCATTGGCTCAGGGAGACCTCTGACACTCTGTGGTAAAGTAGCATTTCATTAGGCTGTCAGCAGCAAGATATGAACAGTTACCACTCACAGCTTATTTTTCAAGTGGATATTAAATAATTGTAGGTTTTTAATTGGTGATAATTGTAATCACTCATGTAGTATCAATGTCTCATCAGTTTGTCATTTTTATGAGTGAGGTTGACCATCAACAACTGATGGAAGTGATTTAATTTTGGCTGTATTAATGTAGGTCATACAATATTCACGGACAGCACACAAAAATCTATTAAAAGAATACAGATTTTTCTGACAGCTCTGCTCTTATTATTTTATGTTGCTGCTTCTCTTCTTTCATTTTTCATTCGTGGAACAAGCAAAGTGAGCTTGTGCCACTCTGTCTAACTTACCGCCTCACAGTGATAAATATTGCCCAGACTGATGGCATGTTTGATCTTTTCCAAATATATTCATGGTCAGACTCTTTATCATTTACTATACTATATTTTCTTTCTGGCAGGAGAGAAAAAGTTTGTCTGCCCAGAATGTTCCAAGCGATTCATGCGAAGTGACCACCTGGCGAAGCACATTAAAACTCATCAAAACAAAAAAGGGGTGAACTCTGGCAGCGCTGTGGTGGCCTCGATGGAATCGGCAGGGTCTTCAGACAGTATCATCACCACGGCAGGTGGGACCACCCTTATTCTCACCAACATCCAACAGGGCTCCAGCAACGCCCAGGACATCCTGGCCAATGCAGAGATCCCTCTGCAGTTTGTCACCACAGTAGCACCCAGTGAAGTCATGGAGTGATTTCGCTCCACTTACGAACTTTTACAACCTCTCATAATGTATACTCCTACCTTCCTTTTTATTCAAGTTTCAAAGGAAAAGCTAAAATTTTAATTATATATATATAGATATATATATATATATCTATATATACATATATATTTTAACAGAAATGGTCTTTACACCGCTTTTACCAGTGGTGGAGACTAAAAAAAGATAAAGTTGGACAAAGACATTGCAGTAAACACACAAGGAAATGCCTTATTTTGTACGATACTGTGTAGTTGGAAATGTAGGATGCCATTTTGTTTTAAATTTACTTCTTTGTTAATAATGTGTTTTTCATGAAAAGTTATTGGTATTGGCAATTTTGTCCTCATCTTTTGTTAGTTCATTCTGATGACGTCATTGGTAAGCAATGTTTGTTCCACAATCCTTTTAAGCAAATAGTGAATCTTACAACAGAGATCATTTTTTCCGGCTGAAATGATGATTATAATGACGTGTGGTTTTATTTTGTTTTGTTTGTTTTTGCGTTATTGTTTTAACTTTTCTTTGCACTCAGCCTGCTTGCAAATCAGCAGGCCTTACTTCCTCTATTAAAAAAATACTTTGTTCATACCCATGAAATTTTGCAGCTTAAAATGAAAAACAATCAAAATTTTGTATTGTAAATCCTCTTGAACATATACTGTTGATATGATACAAATGACTCAAGTATGTCTCAAGTATCAAATATCTTGACTGAACTGCTATTTATATTGGGCTTTACATGCAAATTACATTTGTGATATTAAAAGTCCTAAATATTTCAGATGGCTTCATTATATGTCTTTAAATAGGTTATGTTTTTGTAAAACCTTTTTTTGAGGAAAAACTTGTATGAATAAAAAAAAAGCCATTTTTGAAGGTAATTGCCAAATTTGACTACAAACTCAGGATGATTTGTGACTGTGTGATAAGAGTTAAGTAAATCACCATTGTAGCTTTTTGGGCCATGGTGGGGTACTGTGAAGAAATGTTTGATGGACCAAAAGCTGAGGTGAATTATGCTGTCACCATATTACCTATACTTGTTGAATTTTACTGTCTTTTTTTGTATTTTTACAATAAGGACAACCCCTATTTGTGTTGCTTTGCTCTTGTATCTTGCTCCTTCAGTACAGTCACACAGTTGGAAATTCAGTGTGTTACTGAACACGGTACTCTTTAAATGGCACTGTTCTCACTGTTAATCCTTTTGTAAAAAAAAAAAGTTTTGTATGATTCACAAGAAACTGCTTTATACCCATTTAAGTAAATATTTGTGTCCATTCTTTCCATTAATTGGAGCATTTCTATGTTAACTTAACCTGAAATGTCAAAAACCTTTTTTTTTTTCATCAACATAAATTATGTTAGGTTTAGGGTAAATTTGCATCCCGTTAAGTGCTATTTCAGTGTAAGGGGATAAAACAATTTAACCCTAAACCTAACATAGCAACAGGACACATTCAGCTCGTACAAATGTTCCTTCACAATCAGAAGTATCAAAATGATCCAAGTGTATTAAAAAGTTATCGTAAAATGAAAATTGCATTGGTGCAAAAGTTTGCATATAATTCATTAACTTACAAATTATTTTCTGATGAAAGAACTTTTGTACCATCTTAAGTATTATGCTGATGAAAAAATATTTAAAATAAGGCGATGCAAACGTTCTTTCATCAGACGTTCTTTCATTTTGCACCCGACTGTACACACTGAACGGTGAATGTACTGGTGTCATATGTGACTGCCCTTTTTTATGATGCAATGAAAATTATGTTATCAGTTTCCCAACCATTAACATACGGTCAAGTTCAGGATATTATACTTAAGCCTCATCACATAGCATCTTCATATACACTGTAGTAAACACTGAAAGTTTATTCTCAATCAAATCTTCTGTGTAAATATGTCAATATAACAATATAAAGCTCTTTGTTATTTTTCAATCTTTTGCTTTATGTTAATTTTGTAATGACATTTGTCTGCTGTCTGGGGCAGCTCAATATTTCAACCTAAAGCAACTAAACATAAGACAAGTTTGAATATTTCCTTGCACTTGAAATCTTTTGGTTTATTTTTAAAGGTATTGTCATCCAGCCAGGAACGGCATTCTACCCCAACAGGGCTTACACTCTGGGGTAGTAGTCCAGTAGATGTCACTACAGCCAAGGGAGCGGGGTGAGAGGTATGTTTGACCCTGTGACCTTCCCCCATGTAGTACTGCTAAGATGAAGACAGAAGTCGCTGAGGCCAACAGTAGGTGTGGACCCTCAATTAACTACAAGTTAATGTCACCGGAATGTCAAACAAATATTCTGCTGTAGAAGTTCTGTCTCATGACTTTAAACATCCCTATGGAGGCCAGACAGGTAACAGCTCCTGGTTGTATGAATTGGATTCCTATATACACCGATACTTGAAAGTTTTTGAGCCTCTTAGAATTTTCTCTATTTTGCACCAATATGACCTAAAACTAGATCAAGGGAGCACAATTAGACAAATTAGATGAAAAATATATTGCACAATTCTACAATCTTCTGTTGAGATCAGACGTTGGACACGCAAATGTCTCTTCTCTAAATAGGACGGGAAGTCCCAGACTCACATCTGAATCGCAAAATCTGAACCTAATTTCTCCTTAAAACCCATAAGAGTAGAGGTTTACATACTTACACAAATGTGAGATTTATCCATTTCTGGCATCTTATAGTTTCAGGGTTCACAAAAGGGTTCCCAACTTCCACATACCACTGTAAAATATTAGGAAAATCTCTCTTGCCCCTAGTGTGTACACATGGTTTTTATATTCAAAATAATAATAAGAATATTTGCTTAATATTTTGGAATTTTAACATTAAAAGCCTGCAACAGCACACGGATGCTGTTGGACTATCTTTACCTCTCAAACTCAATGGGACATTTTACCAATTAGGTTTTCTTGCTATTTCTTTTAAATAAAAGGTTCAAGAGGAAGATCAAATGTACTATAGCCTACCTGGTTTTAGTGCTCATGAACATAATTAAAATACATTTAAAAAGAATTATCTGGGAAATCAGAGTGAAAAGCACAAGCTTTTTGAGTCTTAGTCAATTGGCTGAAAATGAGTCAGAAAATGTGTAAAACGTTAAAAAGGGCTCGTCCATTTTGCTGTTCCTTTCATTTGCATAATTTAATGAATCCAATTCATTGTAATGCAATACCAAGTGCACCAGGAACATAGAATGACAGTTTGAGTTAATGAAATGTGTTAGCGGTATCATCATTTACTTGTATGTTAATTAGTCCAATTAATTTCTCCTGCTCGGTAATCTGAATATTGTAATAATCTTTGCTCCCCTGCAGGAACAAAATCTGTGATAAACACAGACCTCTGGCACAATCTGCATCCAGAATCATAGCTTTTTGCGACGTGAAGTGTGGCACATGTAAAAAATGTGCGTGCCTTAAGATATTATTTTTAGGTGTGAGATTAAGAAATGTTTTTCTTTGTGATTTTGTTTCATTCAGCAAGTGTTGCATATGACCTCATTTCCATGTATGATGCACTTTACACCTACAGTTACACGTATTGAAAAACAATAAGGGCAATTGTCTGGCGTCAGAGACTGGACAACTTTGTCTTGCTTGACAAAGTAGCAGGAAGAGCAATGTCTCTTCTGGCCATGGCAGATAAAAGCTGCCATCAGTGGGCGATCCTCCACGGCAGGTTAAATGCGGAAGAGAGATTGTGTGGCTGCTGAGCATGACACTGCACACTGTCATTTCAACTGACCACCTGGACTGGATGCCAGCTTTGTCAACGGTTGTCCCTCTCCTGTTGGTGTCGTTACATGTTAATGTCATGAATAGAAGCATGATCAGAGCTTTTAGTGGCTCAGCTGATGCTAAAAGAAACAGTGATGGGAGACAAGTAGAACTTGTTGTTGTTTTTTAGATTGTTTAGACACATGCTTAGTCCCTCATTGTAGTTTAAACAGTATGTGGAGCAAATTTTGCAAAACAACAGTGAAAACTTATTTCGAAAGCTTTTTCAATTATACTGCTTCAGTATCAGACTTTTGTAATAGACAGGTATCATTTCAAACTGTGCCTACACTATAAGTTGTTTTGGGGCTTTTATTGTGCTAAATAGTGTTGTTTCTAGCTCAGTTTGAAAAGCGTTGTAATTGTACATGATGCTCAACTTCTCTTCCAATTCATGTGCAAAATGCACAAATACAATAACTATGCAGAGGAAAAGGAACACTGTAATCATGCAATAGCATTTCCAACTGTATGTGTGATAGAATTCAAAATGCTATTGGGATTATGGTTCTTAACCATTGGGAGGTAATGTGAACTGCTGGCAGAAATGATTTATTTCATTATACTGTCCCAAATATACAAATACTTCAGTGAGATGGCTGCTTCTTCCCTATCCCTGCCCAATTTCAACTGTTTTCCACAGTTGTTGAAGGAAAGGCCTGCAATTTTGCAAAATGACTATTATTTGCCTTTCTCAAGGAATCAACAACTTGAAAGTACAGTGCAATGAATTGTTGGGGTTCTGCAGCTGCATTCATTTACAATATGTCTTTTCTGTGAAACATCTCAGAATTCAGAGAATAATGCCTTTATTTCATTTCCTTTTGTGTGTAAACTGCAAGTCTTATCATAAGTGAAAAGCACTCACCATCCTGCTTAATATTTTGTTTACTGCAAGGCACTAATGGTCCTTTTCTCTTAAACCATTTGGACATTTGAAAGTACATTTTTTCAAGTGTTTAGTGTTTCTACATTCCTGACACATTCTTGCCCTTGATCAGCTGCAGAAGACAGACAATGGTGCGGATCATGTTCCCCAGGCAAGGAAACACAGCATGGATCAACTCAATAACCTGATATTCCCTGTCTACTGAATGTGGCCAATTTAGCAGAAGGTCAGCCCTTTTTTTTTTATTCCAGAGACAATTTGGTGACCTCCTTCTGAAGCCCCAGCAGGACCAGAGTAGACAAACAGAATCATCGAGCTAGAAAGAGCCTGTGTTGACATTGCGTTTAGGTCTGGACTTCTCAAGGTGAACAGATACCTGGTGTGGGACGGGGGGGGGGCTATTATGCAAAACCTTTGGGTTTATTTATTTTCAGTCCTTACTATTGGGGCCGGGTTAGAAATTTAAATATAAAGTTGTACACTGTGCAGAAACGTATGGTCCTTGTGTGTTGGTGTAGCTTCAAATCATCTTTTATCTGCAGAAGTTCAGTTCACAGGTTTAAATTAAACACACTTGTTTCAGAGAAATGATGGTCTTACTATGTCACATCAAGAGGATTGAAGTCAAATTAAATCCACCTTTGCTATCCTCGTTGTAAAAATCCCCTCCTGTGGTTTTGCATTTACTATATGTATGTTTTTTTCCAGATGCAGCTGTGAAAATTGAATCAACAACAATGAGACAGTGCCATCAAATTTTCCACATTATGTTCCCATTGTACTCGTACACAGTGTGCGTCTCGTTTTAGTGAGGAGACAATTGCATAAGATGATGTTAGAGATCTATGAGAAGATTAGGAGGGATCATTTTAACCATTCTTCACAGCAGTCATATAGTTTCCCCACTGTATGAAATAACTCTTTGTCTGTATTGTGCACCTCAAGGTCAAATGTGAAAATGGTTTCAGCTTCCTCAGACTCAAGTCAAAGAAAAACTGCAGAGTGTGCGCTCAGTATTTTCTGCTGGTGACAAGAGCTGGCCTTCAGTGTTATTCAGCCCATTGAAAACAATTTCGGATATGAAAGGAGATATTTTGTATCTGAAAATGTACATTAAATGGTGTCAACAACATCCCAGAGGTCAGAGTAGAGTCCCTGTGGAGTCTAAATCTGGTTGCTGCGCTCGAGGACTCAACATCCCCCTGAGTGGCGGCTCTGTGATGGCTCTCAGTTTCTCTCGTCATGTCCCTGGCAGCTTTGACACAGGTAATATGCATGCAGGCTGACAGTGCCTGGGATGTGCGGCAGAGACAATGATGTACATATCATTTTCCTCGCTGACTGATTGAAGACTGTAATCTGTGCTGGACTTTCTCTCTGATTACACACGTCTCGGGGAGCAAAACAAGGACTCTGAGCTGCCACTGGGCTCTGGGCTCATCCAGGGCTTTCAGCCTTCAAGAGGACTGAAGTCCACCTTTAAGGTGAGCTCAATTTTTGTCCCATTTACACTATTGTTACAAGTGTCGGATAGAATGCATCTGGTAGATAGTGGTCAAACAGTGGCTGTCTGAAGATGACACGGAAACAGAGATGTATCTGGCGCCCAAGGTCATCCCATTCCTATCTTCAGCATAGTCACAAATGTTTAGAGCTCCAGTAAAGGCACTCAGAGAAGCAGAAACAATAGGAATTTTACATTCTCTATCTATGTGGTACAAGCAAACAGCTACAGCTCAACAGGCTAATACTAAGCCTCTCCAACAAGACCAGCCCTGAAATACACACAGATAGTAAAGTAGGTTTTGAAAAAGACTCACATTTTCTGTTGTTCCACTGGTTTATGAAGCAAACCAGCATTTCAAGTTATTATTATTTTGTATTTTATTTTATGTTTTGGATAATATTGCAATGCTGGGGCAAACAACAAACTCAGATATTTAAGTCACTCTTAACCTCCCTGCATAACCTTGTCAGGTACACTTGTGTCTTTATGTAAAACCTGAGAGATTTCTCTGTTGACAATAGGTCAATCTTTTACAGAAGGTACCTAGCACATTACAAGGTTGGTCTCAGGGGAGAAGTAAATGAGTTCTGGGCAATTGACCAACCTGCCATGCTTTACTGCACCTGCACTGAGTTAGAGCTGTCATCATTACCACTTCCTCTAACGTCCCCCCCCAGCAACCCAGACACTCCCACTTACAGCGATATTTCACTTTGGTGGAACATTTTCACTTTTTATCATGTATCCCTCCACACAAGAGTGGAGGCAGTCTAGCCTTAAGATTCAAAGCAGTAAGGTTACCTCTAACAGGCCTTTGGGGTCTGCAGTAAAACATAACGTTTCTAAAATAGCCTCTAGTTACTAGCTATGATTCCGACTTGAACTTTTCAGATTTAGAGCCATGCTTGCCAAAAAGGAGAAAAAAATCTTAAAGATAAATGGAGTCTAGCTATATCTATATCTCTGTGTCAGAATATGAAGAATGTGAGGTTAGTCATTTGAATGGTATTTATCCTCAATTTTAGTTGGGTTATTCACAGTGATTGCGAGATTGTGCAGCCTGAAAATAATCATTAGGCAGTTCTCTAAAACTACTGTTTGAATGGTTCATTAAAACAAATGAAAAAAGACAAGCTTCTACATGTTAGTTAATCAAGATGTGCTTTCAGAAAGAACCTTTAGCCTAATTTGTATGTTCCATCTTTCTTTTTCATCAGTACAATCTTTCAGAAAATGGTTGTACGTTAATGTGAGCACAGCTACACTAGCTACAGGTCAGGAGTCAATACTGTGAAGGTCACAGACACCACACACATGCAACTTACTGATTACAAAGCCCCACGAATACTTACAACTCATCTTTTGTGCTTTAACAGTCGCTGCAGTATTAAAACCAACAAGGACGAGCTTCAGCAGCATTAATCTGAGCAAAGTAATTATTGTGACATCTGATTTCTCATAGAGACTAGTTTTTATGATCTCTTAGGCTCCTTATGGCATGATCTACCTCAGCATAGTTTGCACAGTTGCCATTTCATTGTAGAGTGCAGGTCCTCACATGGGATGACTTCATCTAAGGTCAAAAAAGAGTGCAGGACGTTGAGAGTAAAATTTGCATGCTGATTGTAATAACAATAATATGTTTTGTTTGTTTGTTTGCTTTTTTGGCTGTAGGTCCCCTAGTCAGTTCTGAATATAACATCCATTCTCAAATACAACAATACAATACAATACAAAAGCCTTATCGCAATAAAAATGTTTAGCATGTTAGGCTTTTTAGGACAAACGGCAGAAGGCCTCGGCACATCACGCCTATAGCAACTTTGCTCTGACTTGCAGATATTTTTCCCTCAGTTTTCACTTCCTCCTCCCACACACGTCTTATATCAGTATTTGCCAGATCCAAAACGACCAGCTTTGAAAATGAAGGAGAGGAACTTTACATTGTGCCAGAAAAAGGAATGGAAATTACGGGCAGTGTCAGATAATTGAGCTTGTCGTAAGAGACATGTTAATAACAGACAGAGATGCAGAAGACTTGTCACTCCGTACCCTGGGTGACAGACTCTCTCTGCTGTTGATGAGCTGTTTTAGAGGGGAAATTGTTCCACGCAAACACCATCGTTATTACAAGCTGGCAAGCTGCTCGCTTGTGTACCCAATTCTGCTTGAACTGACAGAATCCAATTGACCGGCACATATTCATGCACTTTATTTTCTTTATTCTCACCAACAATGCAGATAATTACTGCACTAAGTAAAACTGAAAATAGAATTTCACTCTGTCCCAGAAAACAATGCCAGAGCTGTCTCAGCAACATGTCTGCTGAAATTGCTGTGACTGGGAGACCTACTGTAAGACAAGCAGCAATCCAATATTACTTGTCAACTTAAAACCTTCTGAAACCACATTGGCTTCTTCTTCTTCTTCTTCTTCTTCTTCTTCTTTTATAAAATAGAGGATGATAACTTCCATTTTTAATTCTCATTGTCCATGTTACAGTACAGAGAGGCCCCGTGCTAATCTTTATTCGGCTGAGCACGTACAACTTTATCAACGTACTCACTGTTGTGCTATGACCCAACCAGTCGTTTTGGGCCTCTGTGTCTAACGTAATTTAAATCACTTTTCCCTGAGGAAGAATTCTGATATATTCTAGTAAACTAAGTCATATTTTGGTACTGATATCAAATTTTTCATGTAACCATTGTATTGTTTTTTTCTTGTCTATTTTAATTAAAATTGAATCAATTTGCATCTGGCTACATGCACATCTTTACCACCAATGAAATTAAATTGAATTTTTTATTTTTTTTTACTTTATATTTGAATTAAATGTCAGATGTTTGTTGATTAATTTATGTTCATGACATTCTTTTTCTTTCTCTTAAATGTGGTGTTTTTTTTACTGGCACCATCTCAGCGTGTCATGTATTATTTTAAACTTCTACTTTGTTGTGAGTTCCACTGTTGGGTTGGGGGAGTGGTTGTCATACTAATGTATGGGGACCCTCTAGTGCCGTTGTCCAACAAGTCATCTGTTATCTGAGGGAAATGTGTCTGTCCAGAGGTGAGGGCGGCTTTGTGCTCTCATCCAGGCCACCTCTCAGCCTTTGTGCCAGTAACAAGCTCAGCTCAGGCTCCAACGAAGCGAGAAATTGTAAACTCTTCGGAGAGGCCCAGTGGAGAGATAAGGGCTTAGTGTTTGCTGGCAATGTGCATGGGGATGAATCTGATACGGCCGAGTCCCACGCCAGAATGGGAGTGATGATACCTCCCCTTCTATGGAGAGTTATGTTTAATCCTCTTTGCCAGTGTATTCACTTGCAAATATTCCTGTCACCATTAATATGTATTAACATCCTTCACACACTGTTCAATACAGATTTACCTGACTCTTTTTTTCCTCTTGTGCTTACCATCATCTCTCTGCTGCTCTTGAGCCACAGCTTTTCATAAGAACAGACCTGAACGTGCTGCTGATGTTGTAGCAGAAAGTCTTGGCATGTTGATCTTGTGGGTTTCACTATATGGTCTCCAATGATAGTCTGCGACTCTTGCATGCAGACATGCCCAAATTTATCAGATTATTTAATCCTGTTCATTTGTTAAAATAAAATTTCCATTCAACCCAAAAAAGGAGAGGCCCAGTTCATGCACAAAGTTATTAAAAAGTATCAAATATTCATAATTCAAAAGGACAATTTTAATTAAATTCTTATACATATATATATATATTGAGTCTAAAAGACAAACAATTTAACTTGTTTGCATCCTCGTGGTATAAGGATTTACTCAGTATATGGTTTAGATGTATTTTCATTTCTTTATGAATTACAGTACATTGTATAATCTAACAAGATAACAAATGTTGGATGGGATTTGTGTGAGATTTTGTCTGTGTTTGGTGTTCTAATCCAGACAAAGCCCTAGGAAGCTCATTACAGCCTGGTGAGGCCTTAAGCCTGTGCTGCCTGCATTAAAGCAGCCAAGAACTGTCTGTCAGCTTCCTGGCAGAGCCCAAATCAAGCTGTCAATTACTGGACGTGTTTATGGAAATTACATGTTTGTTAACATGCTGGAAAAATGTGCTCTCGGCTCAAGCAGCATGTGTTCGGAGAAACAATTTTGCTCGGAAATCACCTTTCAAATGGATGAAGGTGATCCTCATCAGATCACAGACATGTGAGACATTTTAACTCTTCCTGTCCTGATAAATGTGAGGAAAAGCCCGGGCAGAAAGAAGCCCAACTAACAATCAAGGGCGGAGTCTATGCATGACGCTATACTTTTGCTTATTAAGTTATTATCCTCAGTCTTGACTGTTGTTCAGCCGCTTTGTTCAGTCAAAGAAGCTCAGGTTTGGTAACTAATGCCAAAGTGAGAAGAGTTTTTTTAAGATGTAACAGTCAATTGTACATTTGAAGTAAATTACATATTTAAAACATTTAATTAAATAGAAAAAGGCAATTTAACCACTAGAGGGAGCTGATTTATAATAAAGAATATTAATCACTTGAGCACAATATTTTCATATTCACTTAACATATATTTACATTTCCAGTAAATCCAGTTTCCACACAAAGAACGGTTCTTTTAAAGTATAGCTTCACTTTAAAAAGATTCCTAACAATGCAGGGGTGAAAATGAAGCTCTCTCACCATTCAGCGTAATGCCTCCGATGAGATGTTTATGTCACTTTCCCCGTTGATTTTCTCTCACATAAAGGCCTTGATTTTAGCCTCCCAATGATCATGAAATTGAGCCAATCGACATGCATGTCTCAGATGTCTGGTCGAGCTCATCTTAGACAAGGTAATTTTGTCAGAGCAATTACCATTGTAATGTATTCCAAAGTCAGGGCATTTTCTGCTGCTTAGGTGAGCCGCTGACAGCATGTTTTGATTTTTAAGCAATTGTGCTTTTCACTCTGAGATCATGCCAGGGTCTGCATTTCTCCCTATGTAACAACCCGCCATGATTCCATTATTTCACATTAACATCTAATTACCTCACTCAGACCCGCAGTTATATTGAAAAGCCACTGCAAGTTCTGCGGTTTGACAAAGCTGTAAGTAAAGATGGGGTGGGGGTTGGTGGGTGTTTATGAAGAAGAAACTCCAACTGTAAGACATACCCAATTCCCAGTGGACCCGTATTACCTGTCAGGGATGATGGCAATGCCCTGGAGAATGTCACTGTGCAGTGAAACTGTCATCACACAATTACTCTCACCATTACTGGCCCTACATCTCCATGTAATGGCTGTGACACACTTTACAATTCAGATTGTATTCTCAGTCATTGGCGCTTAAATGCTGCACTCCGTTTTATGAAAAGATAAAGATCTCTGTAATCTGCCAGAGCTCAACCATCCCTTGAAAGCTTGTCAGCTGGCATTTTGTCGTTCACAAGAAGTTGTCATAACCAGTAGCATCTCCCTTTGTTGGGTGGTGAAAGTGTCATTTTGAGTGCACTATTGTGTGCTTGTTGATACGCGCTTGCCTATAGAGTCAGATTGTGTTTGGGTCCAGTTATCTGTTTGAGTCATCACAAGAGGAACGTGCAGTGTGGTACACTGTACTGTACAGTTTTTAGGAGAATACAGATTAGCACAGAACACCAGAAGATGCTTCAGTCATCGATCATCAGACTCAGATCAAACTGCGAATGTCTAACATTCTCTAGACAGCTTGCCTTCTGAAACCTTTAAAAGTGTCCACAAATATAAACTTTTAATTAAATTCAAAGATCAGTAATTTCCTAAAACAGCTGGGCACTGTGTAATTGCTAATATTTAATAAGAGTTAATAATGCACAAGTTGAGGACTTTTGGCACTAATACACATTTGTTGCTCCAGTGGGAATTTAAGGCAGCAGAACCCCATGGTATTGACTCAAAGTAACCCGCACAGTCCATGTTCAGAGTAATGAGGAAACGTGTTGCTCAGTGTGGCAACTCACTCAGTGAACTCACTGATGAGCTTTTAAGAGTGGAGGTGTATTGTATAAATATATATGATACAGATTTAAACTACACCTACAATACTTTCAGTAGCTCTGTTCAGCTCTCTGTTGTCCTGTGACTTTATTTGTTATTTTTGTTTTTGTTTTTTGCTTTAAGGCAGCATAAAAACAAAATGATAAATTATAAAAGCAAAGATATTAGAAGACACTAGAAGTGCACATACTCTGAAAAGCATATCAAATAATTGAAAATTTAAACACGTTGCTAATTTTTGGAGGAGTTTTAATACTTAAAAAAAAAAAAAAAACAGGAAATCACTGCTGTGATGTATTTAGCTTTCCGGGTGATTTACAGACAGAAGGTCTTGACATTCCCATACATAAAAATATGTGAGACAGTCTGTACTCATTTTATAAAAGATGTCTTAAACAATCTTTTAATATATTATTTGTTGACATTAAAAACTATCGGAAATACAGGAAAAAAACCTTTCTTGCTGTCTTTCTTTACTTTAGGTGTCTTTAAGTGATTTTGTTGACAAAAACCTTTCATCAGACGTATCCTTTAAGTTTCACATAGCATGTTTGGGAACTGTCCAACTGCACCGAAGCCAAACTGCCAGGCTGTGTTTGGTGGCAGATTGAGTTTAACAAGCCAGATGGGTTGTAATTGTCTGATCAATCCAATGTTTGTGAGCTTTTATGCTTTTATTACGGTTTGTTTTCCCTACGTGTTATTTCCTCTGCTGATTTGCTTTCCCTTGGGGAGGGTCTGTGTCAAAAACACTTTTGCTGCCTGACCAGCGTTGCTTCTCTCAGGATAGGGAGTCTTACTGTGTGCTTTCTGGGTTGAGCAGCACCTGACTGTAGCTGCATCGTCTGCCAAGCCTGTCGGCCGTGCCGCTGTAGATTTACTCTTCACATTTTCAGAGCAGTTGTTTGGCACAGCACTATATGATGCCCTGCTTTCCTCTGCGTGGGTGTTATTAAAAAGTTTCGAAAAGTTTAGACATTTTAAAATGTGATTTGCCATTGCTGAAAATCCTTTAGCTTTTAAAAACCTGTAGCGATCAACCTTTGCTCCTTTCCTTCACTTTATATTAGGATATTCATGCACCTGAATCATCAAGTTGCTTCTCTTCTTTAACTTGAATGATATTTTTTTTCAAAACCTCATATGTAGGCAGATCTAGAACTTTTTTGACACACGGTCTTGTATTGCAGGCATTGTTATTTCCACGCCACATGTAACAGCAGGCACTCTTTCCAATCATAACTTAAGAGTTGATCCCCGTACAGATGTGAAGAGGTTAACCCTTCACTTTTGGAAGCCATTGACTGGTTTTCTTGCCTCTCCTTTACTTTATCACAGTAATTGAGACTATTTCACGGTACTTCTGTTTCTTTTCCTAGATATGTAATGTACTGGATAGATCTTCAACAGGCTCAATCACAGAGAACTAATTTGACTGTATTGTTTGACAAGTGTTCCTTACAGCTTGGTGGGAGCGAGATGCAATCTAAGAACAATTATGCCATTTTCTGAGAACAGTATGGGGCAGGTAACAACCATTTTAGATTTGCACAGGTTAAATGTAATGACCACTCTAAGTGCAGAATTTCTGAGTTTTGGGGTTTTTATATATTCAACCCTGACTGTTGTTTTCAGGGCAAAAATGAAAGTGAAATGCTGGCACTTTATATGTACAGTATGGTATAATATGAATTGCTTCTTGCCTAATCCTCCTGGTGTGTTTTTATTTCTTCAAAACCAGCTGGTTCTGTGACTGTGAGGCACATGAAAAAAGATCTAGTCTTTTTCATTCATGAGGATGTAATTCCAATTCTGCAATTCTGCAGCACATCAGGTACCAAATCTTCAAAAGTGGTGGGTAAAAGACCCTGAAGGTGCACTGGCATTTGAGATGTAGTGAAGTGGCTCAAGGTTGCAGAGGACTGAAACCCATCTGAACCACATCTTTGAAGCCCCTGTTGGACATTTAAATTTTTATCACTCCTGATATTTGTTCTCGATGGCAAATTAACAGCCTTCCTTGTGCCATTCAGTTTCCCTTCTGAAGACGAGACTTAAATTTTTTCTAACTGCCTGAATTTACTACTCTTCTATTTTTCACACGACAGAATCAATACCAGGACTCAAGAAGAGAGGATAAAAATTTATGGTATCTTGCAATTTAATGGTTGAAAAGATGCAATTTGAAAGATCATAAATTGTGAAGGAGCTTATGCTTCATTGCACTTGATTCAGTGCTTGCTGTTAGAACTTGATTTGCGAATGTCTGCAAAGTGTGATTAACGAGGCGATCAATGTGCAGTGCAGCACACTATGGCACTGCTAATGTTCTTCATTAGAATAAATAAAATAAATTGACTGCAGCTCTATGAAAACTCTGTAATGGTTAAAAATCAAAGAATGTCATCCCCCAGCCACGATTTAGCTTCTCTCTGCCTGCATCCACCTTGATCACATTATCTTGACAGCCTTGTCTCTGAACCTGCAGGAGCCCTAAGACGAGCTCGCAGTGAGGGAAGTGAAAGGAAGTGGTGTGTCGGCGGGGACCGCAGGCTATTGCTTAGTTGACTGGTAATCATAAATCGGGGGGGCTTTTGTACTGCAAGTGTTGGGGGGAATGCAGTTTGTGGAGTATTAATGCATGAAATAGCATTTCAAGCTGATAAACGGTTTTGCAGAATGGTCAGTCTGCACAGATTGCTCTTCCCTCTTTCTTTTTCATGAAGGCATATTGTTTGTAATAACATTTACCAGGAGAATTTATTCCACCTCATCTCATGTTTTCTTGCCAGACAGAGAGCTATTGCTGTTCTGGAGGGAGGAGGAGTGTCAAATTCAGCCGTGAGATTCACGCCACCTGCCTGTCCTCTTTGGATTATTGTCTTTTCAGATTAGACTATGTTGACTTGGCCACAATACAAGCTGTCATGCAGGCGCTTAACTTGGCCCTGCGATTGATTTGCTGCTTCATCCCCCATGTGGCCGTTAAAATCAATTAACTATAGGTAACCGGGCAACAAACGCATTTGTAAATGAGCTGGTATTGATGTTTTCATCTTTCTTTATTAAAAGCAAAGTATCGACTCGAAGGTTTATGTCATGTGTCATGTTCTCTGTGTGCATTAGTGCTTGGACAATATGAAACATGCAGCAACACATTCATGAGCGTATAGCTGATAAACGTGCAACACGGTGCAGAACAACAACAGTAATACAGTTATGTGTCAACTAAAGCAAATATAACATTTATAACTGCATCCCGATATGAGCTACTGAACATTTGTTTATATCTGATTCAACAAATGTGGATCCTATCTATTTATTCTGCATTACATTCTCAGCTCACTGGTGTGATCCCTTCCCAGTGGGAAGAGTTGTCCAGTTTGTGTGCATTTGCTTGCTTGTAGCTGTTGATGAGATGTGGCTCTGTGCTGGAAGATGATAGGGTACCTGATGGAGTCCGCACTGCGACCAGCCGTCCTGCCTGCTCTTGTCTTTGCAGCACTTTCGTGCTGCTACTATGGGGTGAGTCACCTCTTCTGCCACTCAGCCAAACCTTTATTAGCTCTCTGCCCATTAAACATGACCTGAGTGCTCATTTTGCATGGAGACATTTAATTGCGTGTTGCTGAGGCACTAGTCCTAATAGACTAAGTGCTGGCTCCTATGGTGACTACATGAACTGTATATGAACTGCAAAACTTTCCTCCCTCCTGTGACCCCAAACCACTCATTATTGTAATCATCTGACAAACCACACTTTCTGATCTAATGATGTTGTATTTGTGTAACATAACTAATACATTGCAGATGCAAGCCTTTCATCCTCACACATTTTTCTATAAAGAAAAATGTGTGAGGATGAATGATGATACAAGACGATCTTTAATTATTTAATTTCTGGTTAATCTGAAATTAAATAATCTTTGCTCACAGTCTAATCACCCGTTGGGGAAATTATTGGAAGTGATGTTTGTATTTGAACAGGGTTGCCTACTCTACCGTAAATTACAGTCTTTGTAAGCTCAGTGTGGCACCACAACTGCCAAAAGGTTCACTTTAGCCCCTGCAGAAACCAATGTCAATGTTCAGGTCAGACAGAGAGCCTCATGAGTCTGTAAAAGTTCCAGCCCACTTCCTTAATTTAAAGTTAAAGTTAAAACACAGTTTATGTTTTTATGATACAGTGTATCGAAAATGTCAAATTAAAATGAAGAAATAAAAACTATGTACTGCTATTTGCACTTTTTGCTGAATAGTAAAATCCAACCAGTCTGGTAGGTTTTCATGTTCTCTTAACACCTACTCAGTGCTGGCGTGTCTTGAGTTAAAGGCCAATTCGGACATTTTATCCGAAAAAATAAACTCTTGTTTTTAATCATTATTCCAGTACATTAACATTTACACATGTGTCTGATGTAGAAGGAAACATTTAGTAATTTTAATGTTACTTTTTATATAACATATGACCCACACTTATTTTCATTTGCATTTTCTTGAAGAGACAGTTGTCTGTGAGTCTTGTTGACTGTCTGGATGGTCATTGTCCAGGTGGTCACTTACTGCAGTGCTTCCCTTTTTATCAAGGGATTGTTTTTTGCAGTCCATAATGGGAGGTTAATTTCTTGTCCCCTGTTTACTCGAGATTACTACAGCAACTGCGGGTCAGACACCAGACATGGTGGCCACTGATATATTCCATGAGAGAGTACTGGATACCCTAAAGTAATTACTGCAGGATCCTGGATGTTTTTTGCTGTTTTGTTCTCTAGATGATTTCCCCGGGTGTCTCTTTTCAAATGGAGCACAATGTGTGCTATCATTTCTATATTTTTGTTTTCCACCATCAGCCAGAATACTGTTAATAATCCATGAAGGTAAACTGTAACTGAGCTCAGCCAAATGGGAAGGGTCAACACTGAAACAACAAGATTTTTTTTTTTGGAAACTGTGTTTGGAGTAGGTCTAATGTTACAAGTTGTGTATCAACCAATAAGAGACAGCACAGTTTATTTCCAAGGATTGTTTCATAATCACACTAAATTGTTAAGATAAGATTAACGGAGTTTGACGAGATGTAGAAAACTTTTTTTTGTTACGTTATGTTGTAATAAAGTTTATGTTTGAATATTTTTATTTCACTAGCAAACAGATGCACACAGCCTAATCTGAGATACAAAAAATGTGTCCCATTTACAGTGGTAGGATTCAGAATATATTCACACGCACTGTTATAAAATGAGCTGCAGGTCCTAGGAAATGATACATGATATAAAACTTGGAAGTTTACTCACATTTGTATGTGAGTAATGTTTAAAGCTATTCACTTTTGTCCTCATACCAGTATAGAAATGCTTAAAATGTTTGTTTAAATAAGCAGAGGCGGACGTTTTCAGATCCATTTCATTACCATTGTAATAAACCTTTTGAAATTATTGTATGATGGTGATGAGTATTATTATTAGTAGTATTAGTAGTAGTATAATAAATGCATTAACATGGAATAAATATATTTAATATCATGCCTGGTTAAAGTGAAGCTAATTCGGACTTTAGACACACTTGGGTTGCTTATATTATTTTTGACTCTAGCTGTCAGAGAAAGCCTAGATGGTTAAATAACAGCATAACTACAGTTACAACTTAAGCAGAGTACTTGAGTTATTTTATTTCTTGAGTCCATATTAGCTTTTTCTATCAGTTGTGTATATTTAGCATAGGGCATATTGTAGCTCTTTATTACGCCACCTAATTTTTTCATCATACAGTTTTTGATGTGTCTCCTAGTTCTCACTGTCCTCCGCCATCTTGAGGACAAGCAGCACGGGTCTGTTACCTGCCGCCACATAACAGAGGGATGAATATTGTTGTGTAAAATCATTGCTTTGAAACTTTAACAACACACTCCTCATCACGTTGGAGCATAAGGAGCTGGGAGGGGGCACAGGGCAGCCTAGCTGTGAATAGGCCTCATCAGTGAGGGTGAGGGTTCAGATCCTTATATTAGTTATACAGGAGTCACCCTCCCCGACCTAAGGCAAATAAGCCACTTAACGCAATTATTTGCAATCACTAAAGGTGGCATTCATTATAAAAGAATTTTTCCTTCTTGCCTCGACATAATTTCCTATTGTTCATGTGAAAATGGCAACTAAAAGACCATTTTAAGTGTTATTGTGGAGAGAAGGGCATCTTTTTTAAAGACTGTTTCAAAGTCTGAATAAACTTTTAAATTGTGTGATAAAACTGAGCCTTATTGTGCATTGACCCTCACTGAGAGAGAAAATGGCAGGCTTCTGGAGCCCACTGTATTGGGCTGATTTGTAAATATAAGCTTTTGAAATGCAGCATAATATTCCCATCATGGGTAATTCAGCTATTCAGCTATTCTATGCTATTGTAGTACTTAGGCAGTTTTTATTAACTGATACCCGGCACCTATACATCGCAAAGAGGGGACATGTCTAAAATGGGCTGATGCCTCACAAGAGAAGAAGCAGCTCTGAAAGAGCAGGTGAACATTTATTCCAAACTTTCCCTCTAGTGTTTATCTGTACATCTGTCTTTGTTTGATTACAGTTTCAACAACAGAAGCCCCACTCTCTTTAGCCTCATCTGTGTGGGGTGTAACATGCTATTTTGTAATGCAAACCAAATATCTGACTAATTAGCAGTTCCCTCACGTTGCTATATGTTTTTTCGCTCTGCATATTTCTGCCTTCCAGATAGTAATGCAATTAAGCACAACAGTTTTTTTTTCTCCCTTCAGAAAATTGCTTAAGTAGATGTAATTAGGGAGGGAATGTTTTGATGAGGAGAACAGAACTTATGGAAAATATCCATAAACCTTCACACTGGAAATCATACAGTAGCTATAGGAAATACTGTATGTATTTGTGTAGTGTCTGTTATTTAAAGTGATAGACTTACATTTTTAGAATCCATTTGTTTAGCGTGATTCTAAGTTGATGCTAATATGAGTTAAGTTTGCACTAAAACGACTGCATCATCTGCAGTATGTCCACTTGATTTTATTAAAACTGATAACAGCCTCTGTTTAACTTTGTGTATAAATAAATCTTTTGCAAAGAAAGATCATGAGGACCTTTGAAAAAAAATAACATTAGGGAAAGGTCAATGAAAAAGTAAAAGATGTGAATCTAGAATTGATTTAGGATTGTTTTAAAGAGGGAGTTTGCCTAAATGTAAAATTACACACTATAAATAAGGCATCCCTTGATATTGTGTCTATATGTCTATATTTAAGCTACTATGAAAAGCCAATCCTCACTCTCACTGAGCCCCAAACACTGAGTTTGGGAACGTGTGGTGGCATGCGCATCTGTGTGAAAACTGGTGGCAGCATGATGCGTCACAATCACCTCTGATCAGTTACAATGAAAATAAATAATTCATGCTGTAGGAAATGAGTCTAATTAGCAGGCAGTTTGGGCCCTTTGATAAAGCTGAGGACTAATTCTATGAAGGGCTGGAAGCTCTTCCATCAGTCAGCCCTGAACAGATTAGCATCTATTATGAATGAGGGACGAGCACCCTGGTGAAACCAAGTGTGTCAGGGAGACAAACTTAATAACTCCTGCGATGGGACAAACTTCCCCAAACCCTCCACCCCCACCTCTTCCACAACAGCACACACATATCCACCCTCCTTTCTACCTCTCTCATCACTCTGCACTGCCGTCCTGCAGGTCTGTTGTGAGCAGGTAGAGGCTCACCCCTCTGTCCATCAAGCTGACAGCTGTGGAAATACATTGGCCATGCTACATTAAGGAGCATCCATAGTGTTTAAACACAAAAGGAATCTGGGCCGCCTTCTCCCTACCCTCATTCCATGTCCTTGCACCAAATTCGCAGCTATTAAAGAGAACACCACCGAGTGTCAGTGTGTCGTTTTCTCACAGGATTAGTTTGAGCAACTTCTGAAGAATGAGGAGCAGTGAAGAGATGCTCTCCATGATGTGGATGTGAAATTTGTGAGGCAAAATGATGCCACGTCTCTCCTCTTTCTTTCAAGAACAACACAATTGAGGCCAATTAGAATTGAGCGCAGAGCCATTGTGACAGGCAAAGGTCCTGGTATCAGGGGGGACACGCGTGGGCGGGGTGGACCTGTCAGCGCTATATTGAGGGAGATAACAATAAATAGCTAATAATGACACTTAATGAGCTTGATTAAGTTGATTTGTTATGGAAAAAGTGCAGCAAATGGCAGATGTAGGCGAAGAGATGAGAGATGGATTTTAATAGATAGGAAACTCTGTTGGGGCTTTGCTGCACAATGGGGCTGCAGAGAGAAAATAAGGTACAAAGGGATGCTGAATGGATTCTCACGAGACATATTTGAGATAATTAGATAAATTTCACACTAACATACATTATTCACTCAAGGACATGATGAACATGTTACACTTCTCAGGATACAGAGGATTTCATATAGGCCATTTTCAAGAAACGGCTGGTGTGATTATTTTCAACTTACATGTTTCCAACAAGTGCAGTATGTTCATACAGTATATGAATGTCGTTAAATGCTATTATGGGAGCAGTAATGACTGCCAGATAATTATCCCTCCCACTTAGACTTGACGGCTGCTGAATTTCTCTCATTTCACCACATAATTGTCTATGATTGAATTGGAAATTTTATATACTACTCTGTTCTTTCAGGCTGAGTTGACTTTCCACAGCGATGGTGGAGGTTATCACGGGCCCTACAAGTCGCCCGAATTGCCCTGTAAACAACATGCAGTAGTGAACAAAGTTTCCCTGGCTTTCAATATGCCTCTCCCAATTTTCCCTCGAAAGCGACAGAAAGTCAGATGAAGGGAAGTTTAATTAAGTAAGAACCTGTTGAGGAAGATTTCCAATCATGGTCTTCAGAATGAGTGCATTCAGCGTATTCATCTCCAGGCGATATGCTCTCTCTTTATCCAAGTGTGAGCTGGAGTTCTCTAGAGGGACCCCAGTTAATTGAATACATTAAAGTAGAGCGCCGGAGGCTTTATTTATTTTTCTACTTTAGTCAGACTTGTTTAAAGAAGACCAACTGCTGATGTTTGGCCCCTTCTAGAGTTTAAATGGTCTCTACACTGGGAGTGACGTGCGGGAGTACTGGTTTGAGAAGAGATTTGATGTAAGCCACAGCCTTATTTATTCTCAGTGAACCCCTGGGTGAGCCTAGTTTATGTATTTGGCAGTCAGTCAAATGTGCATCTTGGCCCTCAGGCCTGTGTCCCATTATGCGTCTGTAGACCCAGTACAGAGGAGCCTAAGATGGTTTGCCATGTGTGCTGCTGCAGTCTTTCTCCCTGATAACCTTCACGACACGTGAGCCAAGTAACGGGAGCCAACTTGACACTGTCCTCATGTGCTTTACTTTTGGCATCTCATGCTTCATTTTGGCACATTCTTGGATATTTTACAATAGCTTTTTGTGATTTTATACAGAGAAATATTGCATAACTGTAGTTGGAGAAATGTACATAAATCCACCATTTGCATTTGTTTAAATGCTTTACAACATAATGTCACATGCCAGTCAATTGGCTTTAGTTGGAATTGGTCACCTTCATGCGTTAATATTGACATATGACAACGATTTTATATTTTCATTTGTCCGTACTACTCGTGTCCCTTAAATGTGCATATTTATCCACACTATCTAAATAAGTGCACAAGTACCTACTGCCAGGTCTTTTACAAATTAAAAAAACTTTGGAAACCTCAGTTTAAACGACAGTTTTTTTATTGGTTCCCCACAGATGCTGTAGGTTACTCCATCTAAGGGGACATGGGATGGGATTCTGACTACATATTAACAATTAATGCTGTTTAAAACCTAAACACATACAGTAAAAAGCCATGACTACTTGATTCTCAATTACATCTTACACAGCAAAGAGTGAACTGGATCCTGAATGGGTCAGAGGGAGTGCAGTAATGACAGAGCTAACTGTTTAACAAGAAGCTTGACTGGTAGACCTCAGGGTATTAACATCATGTGATGTGTGAAATCCGGGCAGTGGCTCTCTCCCCAGAGGACACTGAGATCAGGTCCCTGGACAATAACCATTAGTCAACACGCTCTTCACCTCCATCGTCGCATTTATCACAGCTACACAGAAATCTTACTTGCACAAGCACATTATATGCTCATTAATAACGTGGTACAACATTCATCTTGGCGGAAGAAAATTAATTTCCTTGCTATGTTGCACTTGGTCATTTAATCGGATTGTCGAAAAGCTTATTCTTTGTTTTCCTGAGCAGAATTTGGCGTATGCCTTCAATCATAGTTAAAAACGTAATGGGACAAATATTATTGTGCGACATAGTAAACTGGCTGGTCAAGAAATAGTGTTTTGAAAGGTCACAAACTGTATTTTCCAATGACAAACATGTGAATGTGCAGTAGTGAGTGCTCTTTAAAGGTGTGTTTGCTGTTAAGAAAGTTCTTTGAATAGGCCACAGTTTAAAGTGACTATGTAAAACACTGTAATTTGAATACCAGGATGCCTTTTAATAAAAAGGACTAAAATGAGAGTTAAAAAGAACAAGGTGATTAAGAGCGACTGTGCTGGACATTTATATAGCAGGACTGCACATAATGAATAAAGATTCATGCTTTAGTCCCCAATTTAGAATTTTGCACAAAATGTGCCTGATGTAGGCAGCTTTTAATCACCTTACTGACAGGAGTAACTGCTTTCATTTAACCTTGACTGAAGATCATGAATTCTAAAGCATTTAATTGGATACATCATTTAACAGAATGAACAGAGCAAATTTTCGCCAATTCAAAGGCTCAGATTGACAGACAGTGGCAGTAAGACCCACCACAATTAAAGCTGATCTGTATTCACTGGCCCTGTCACCCATCGCCATTAGTGATGTGACTGTTTGATCATCTCTGCAGAGAAACTTTGCTGAACTTCACCTTGTTTTGAAAGGACTCTGCGCTGAATAAAAGACGAAGGTTGAGGAGGGGAAAGGGGCTAGGGAGGATAGCACACACACACACACACACACACACACACACCTCTGGAACCAAAGCTCCCTCAGTTGCACCTCTGCTTTAACAGTAACTGTCCTGAAAATGGACTTGACAGCATAAAAGAAAACAGTGCAAGTCTCACACCATTATGTTTATTATCTCCATCAGTGGCTTAATTGAAATGTTTCAAAATCAGAAAATAACAATGCCATCTTTTTGAGACATTGGAAGTAATGGCTTTGTCTCGTCGCTCTCTGCAGACAATTGCCCCAGTGATGTGAAAAACTGTGTCAAGTGGTACACAGTGAAATGTGCGGCAGACACTTAATTGTTTTCCTGCCTTTGACTTCAGAGAGAACAAATTCAATCTTTGTGCCAGACATTTCCTCTGTGACTAAGCCTAACCAGCCAAAGCATGTTTGGTTAAGCAACCAGCCCCAGGGTTGAAATTCTGATTTTGCAATTACAGATTTTTTTTTAAATCCATAAAAATTCAATGTGTTATTTAAATGAACATAGCTTTGGGATGTTTCTGTTAACCAGATCCAATATAGTGGTTCTCAAAGTGAGGTCTGTGGATCCCTTTGGGCCTTTTGAGGTGCCCTGGAGGTTTTCCAGAAAAATGAATTATAGATTAATTTCACTCTATGTCAACTCATAATTTCATACAGGGAGAATAGATTGTCTGTTTTGGGGTCATTACCAAGACATCTTTATGCGTATTGTGAAGGCCTTTAATATTAAAATATTTTTTCTTATAAAAATAATTGAGAAATTTTCCAAAATATTATAGTTGGTAGGCACTGCGTTTGTTTCTCATATCAAGTGTATGATCCAATAATATGCATCTTCATTTCAAGAAGATTTACTCACACAGTGACAAAACAACTACTTAATGTTGCATCTGCATAATATCACAATCATCAGCTAGAAACACGCCTCACACCAAATGCTTTTATTCTTAGGAAAAATCTTTTCAAAGATTTTGCAAGTGGAGTGACACACACCGGCTTATTCCAGCTGGAGTTGATCAGCACTGACATTTTTGGATCAGAAGAAAGGCATGTTAAAGGAAATGCAGATTAGCGAGACCAAATCAAATCCACTCAAGTGTTGTTCATTCTGCCCCGCCACAATACAAACCATGTGTGCTGCTTTTAAGTGGTGAAAATAATCTTAAGATTATAGAGTGGTCTCTGGTGCTAATTGTCTAAGAGCTGTTTTTCTTTTGCTCCCATTAATTCTTCCTTTAAGAGCTTGCCCCAAATGTTTTAACTAGATTTTGTCAACTGTTAGCTTTTGAGACATTGTTTGATGGCAAATGTAATGAGGGAATCATCATTTCAACATGTGTGGTGAAACAGAGCTCACAAATGTTCTCCAGGACAGCTGTCGTAACAGATTTGAAATGTTAAGAAGTTTACGCTGCCTCAGAGTAAAAGCACAAAGCACTTAGCGCCTGCTCACTGATGTGTGTTGTTCTCATGCTCAGGGAGAGACCAGAGAGAATAGTCTGACAACTGGTTTGAGGCATGAACAACTTTACAGCTTCCATATGAGATTTTCCACAGATGGACCCAACTACGTTCAAATGCTATGTTTCCCATGAAGAACTGTTTCATCCTCAATATAGCATCATCTTATAAGCTAATTTTTTAAAACTTACCCCAGTAAAAATGTAAAATCATTTTTCCTTGTTTGTTTGTTTGGTCCCTGCTGTACAGAATGATGTGAATTAGCTGTTTTCACATTCATTTGCTGAGAGAGGAAAGTTTCTCTGCGCTTTAAAACACGTACCTACAAGAAAATAGTATCAGCAGCTCAACATTTGACATGAATGAAATTAGCAAATTTATAGATTCTAGATATTTGATTTAGATTTTTTTAATTTTTTTTTGTGGAACAAAATTATAAAACAATTTAAATTTAAAAAGCATTTCTATAATTTTCAAGCATATCCGGAGATCTTCATTAAAATAACATCAAATGATGCATATTATATCTTCTTACATATTGACACTGTCTAGCTGCAGCTGACTGTTTATCACCTACAGCACTGATGAAAAGACATGCTCCAGCATTTCTAAGAGCACACACACACACACACACACACACACACACACATCCTTACTATACTGTCAGTCACAGAAAAAAGTGCCGTTGTGAGGAACGATCAGAGCAGCACCAGGTGGGGGCTGAGGCGACTATAACCCCAACGAGAAATTACCTAATGTCTAACATTAAGTCGTCTTTTTCCCATTTCTCCTGTTATTGTTCCCACAATTATCATAGTATCCAAGTAGGTCACCTAAGTTGCAAAGAATTTACCTTAAGTTCACATTACCAAAGCCACACAAGATGTACTTTTTGGTTAAAAGGCTATTTGGTTTGCAGTGGTAAGTCAAAAGTGGATCAAGTAACTACTAACTGCTGTAAGAAATTACCATCACTCCTGCAAGTGTGAATATTTAAACACTTTATTTTCTGTAGGCTGCAGGCCATGCTGCTTCTTTTTCGTGGACTGTGTAATTTTTGTTGTGCTGCCTGTAAATTTGGTTTTCACAAACTTTAAAGTAAACTTGCTCAATTTCTTAATCAAAACAGAAACCTTATCAATGTTTATTTCAATATAGGCTCAAAATAAAAAATACGTTTCAAATGTCCTCTAGATATCTAAATAACCATTAATACTTCTATTTCTACAATAAATGGCACAAGAAATTCATGTCTAGACCTATAATCCTTGCATTAATTCCTGTACAGTCAAACTCTGGATCACTTTCCCCCTTGGTTAACTTTTTTTTTGGCAGCACACAGCTGTTGCACTGAAGACTAATACTACCATACTGAGACCCTTGAATCCATGTGGTCTCTGTATGGTTCCAGGCAAATTCTGGATTTTGTAGTGAGAACATGATCCTGCCTGCATCTGGTCCAAATCAACATGTTTTTGCTAAACAACTAGTTGACACCACGTTTAAAAATTTACAAAATGGCCCACTGATTGGAACCAGAGCAGACAAACTTCATGGGTTTATAACAAGACATGGGCACAGGATGTCATACCTTAAATGATGCCGAGGGACATTAAGCTGGAGACAGTTAGGTGTACAGCCAGTTAGGGCACTGGGTATTCTTTGGTTGAGGTAGAATATCTAAACTAGCAGAGAAGGCTGCAATTATCAGTGATGAAGGGAACATGGCCTAATTCACTCGACAAAGCTGGTTAGAATACATTCAGCTAAAACTGCTTAACAGCAAAGGATCACCTTGGATCCCATTGGTGAGACACCGCCAAAGTTTTTGTAGTTTCCAGTGTCCCTACTTGATTCTTGGATCTGTGCGTTTTGCATTCCAGGTTTAGAATGAAGCCGCACATTAGAGGCTGCAGGGAAAACTTATTTTCTGAGTTTAATTGTCAATGGTTAGCTAAGATTGTGTGGTGAAACTACATAGTGAAAGTTAATGGCACTTCCTCACTTGAACAGTACTGAACTCAGGATCATAATTGATGATTTTTTGCAGTTTTGTCAGTAAGTATTCCAAGCTGGACATGAGCCAAGCTTATCACCATATACACCATTAATACTAAGTGGTTAGTACTCACATTCAGGTAGTGAATGAATTATTGCCATCAGCCCAAGTATTGTGTGCATTGCTCTGCTGAAGTACAATTCTTCCTTTGAAAGTAGATAGCTTCATACTGAATGATTGGCCCCATGAAGATGACCCCAGCTTCAAATTCACCAGCAGTGCAAATATTACTTAAATCTACACGGTGGCCATGTTCTGTGGGGAGCACACATTTTAATTCCTACTTAAGTAAGACACTTACAGTTACAATTCCATCAAGTTACAATGCCACAAAGACATTTTACTGTCATGGTTCTGTTGACCAGAGGAAGGTGCCACCTACTGCACCTTTACCTCCTTGAGTGGCCAAAACAGACTTGGTATAGAGCTGTGGATTATGATTATGGCAGACTGTTCCTCAAAATAACGTTGTTGGTGATTGTGACCACACGGTGAAGAGTACAACACAGAAGTAACTGTCACAAAACTGCTTCAATATTGCATCATGAGTTTCCACAAACATACCAGACAATGAAACCGGCAAGTGCCGCTAGCAGTGAAATCCAACATGTGAAATTAGCACCACGCCATCCCTCATTGAATGCCTTGGCAGAGCATACAAAGCGTCAAATGGGTCAAATTACATTCAGGGTAAATCGTATGACATGGATGCTCCGATCTGCAGAGTGTTTGTTAAACATACTTGTTTACTGGGTTAAGAGATTACAGAAATTATTATACTTATTCCTTTTACCATTGAGAAATAGGTTGCTTTTGCCTATTATTGTAAAAGGATCAAATCAGCATTCAAACAGCTGGAGCACAGCTCTGTCAGCTTCCTCACATTCAGACAGACAAATTAAATATAAAAAAATAAGTTATTAAATTATAGAAACGGCCTATATTTCTTACTGAACTTTGTATTTTTTATTGTAATACTATAAGAAGTCTCTTTTGGAAGCAGACCAGTGGGAGATGGAGTGTTATCACCTAGAGTTCTAATTTGAACATGAAATGTTACGATCGTGGATGAGAAAGGAGATGGAGAAAAGGAGATCTGTGAAAAATTTCCAGATAAATAATAATTGTGGGAACAATAACAGGAGAATTATAAATACAAAGTAAAAATGCCATGCACATGCATATTAATTAATTTTCTTCAGCCTCAGATTTTAACACTAAAGTCCCATGTAGCTCCACCAGGAAAAACTGTCTACGCTACTGGCGCCCTCCCTTCTCTCACTTTGCAAACCAGTAGAGTTTGTCTGGAGTTAATGGTGACACTGGGCAGAGCAGCATGCATAGGTGCTTTCATGACTGATTGATATTGTTAGGTTTGAGGCTAGGATATTAAACAAGTGGTCTCTTTTAAAGGGCCCAGAGGGATTTTGAAATTCCTTGCTGTGAAAGAAAAAGCGACCGCTGCAGCACATACTTGGTTTATAAGTGGTAACCACAGAAGTAAGTAAACACGCTGCAGGAAAGTACAGGAGCTATCAAAGGATGAGGGTTTGTAATCTGTAATTATCATGCTGGATTTTAACCAGTCACTGATGCAAAAGAATGATCGTGGCATTCATAATAGTTTAAAAATGTCCTGGTGTCAATAGCAGAATTTTACATTGTTAAGGCAAAATTAAAAAGCACTAAATATATAAGATTTCTAGTGAGCTCTTTCTCCCTGACTTCCAGAACAAAAGTGTTTCCATGCTATTTGTTTCTTTATCTGCAATTAATTTTTGACAGCTAAACCGATACAGTGCTTTGTGTGACTATAATGAAAACCTTTATTCTGTATGAACATGTTTTTTTTTTAATGCAAAGCCACAGGTTTGAAAGAAGTGACCTTGTGCATGAATATGAATTGATGTGAGGTTATGTATATTTCATGTGTTACTGATTTGTTTTGACAGCGTTACTCAGTGTATCCACTCCACTGAAAGTCATCCTGGGCTTGTCCATTTGCCTGTATCCTGGATTCATGGCCAGCAATGAATTGTGTGTTGAAGGCTCTGAAGGAGAGAGTTAATGAAGTAAAAATTAATGAAGCACATGAGCACCACCATCTCAAGGCTGTAAGTTCCTCCATGCCCCATTTATAATGTATGATCTCAATAAAATCAATCCAATGTACCAGTAGGAGAATAGATTTACAGATTACAACCCTATGTTCCCCGGGTCATAATTACCCACCACCTCGGCCACCTTCTCCTCCTACAGTCAAAGTGTACTGCTGGACTCCTTTAAAAAATTTTACCATGATCTCTTCTTTAAAGACACAAGTTGTGCCAAAATGGATTGATTTACCACCTGACACAATAAGAGTGTTGACTGAGTGTTTTTTGGTTTGCAGAGATACGCATATTTGTGCTCTGTGTCGTTTTATTTGATTAAATGTACAGGAAATGGGAGGTAAAGCTCTGATAGTTTTTCACTTTCTCCTTCATTCATAAAGACTTGTTGAAAGTTAAAGCAGGAGAAAGTACAGGAAGTTGCCTGTATTGGAGCTCCCCCTTCAGGTGTCAGCAAGAACTATGTATCAGGAGACTAAAGTCCTGATGAGATGAGAGGCAGCAACAAATTCCAAATGTTCCTTAGAGGCACTGATGGATAATCAGCATATATTTTAAATGCCTATTCTACATCTTTTTTGACAATGTGTGTGCTCTTAGTGACAAGTAGGAAGAAAATAGTCACTGAAGTCAGTTCACTGAAAAGCAATAGAATCCCCACAATCATGCTTATTGTGTCGTTTAATGTGTCTAATGTGTCTAATGTGTTGGGGCATATTTGAAAGTTTTTTTTTCTTCTTTATATTTATTATATAAAGTGCAAGTCATCAGTTGCATATATTCTCATTTGACCTATTTCATCACAAGTCTTTCTTGTTTTTTAAAACTATGTGAAGCTGTTTTCTCAAGTCGTACAAAGTTACACATTTGCAAAATGTATGAATTCCAAGTGGGCGACAAGCAGATTTTGTTTCAGATAAACCCAAACAGGCTGGAGACAAGCACAAGAAAAAACAGAATTGTCACGTTCTGCTGCCTGATGTGCCTTACCCCTCCACCACCATGAACAATTCTATATTTATAATGTCATCTTATCACGTTCCCCTTGAAGGCAGCAGCAAGTGCACTTATGCCTTCCTTTGTTAGGGTGAGTTGGCAATTTCCTGTGAGATGGAGCAACTGCAGGCAGCCCTTTTCTTTGATAATGTCCCTGACACCTAGACCAAACTGCTGTTTCCATCACTTTGTAGGCTGGAACAGGAGGAAAGGAACATGTCATAAGCCTCCTGCCACCCAGAGTCACTCACTGTGCATTTAACAGCACTCTCCTCACTACACTTTCCGGGATGTAGAGGTCGGATCCAGAGGGAGATTCTTGTATGGGAAACTTGTGTTGTTGAGCTACATCAAAAAGTAGCAGCAGTCAATTTAACTCCACTTTCCACTCTAAACGTTTATTCTTACTTTATTATCAGAAGCATAACTATTTACTTGTTTGTGTACACTGTAATAACTTAGCTGTACATGGCGAAGCATGTTACATTTATGCCATGTAAAGCTGGTTGTTAAGCAGGTAGCCTGAAAGGGTGTTTATTACAGAGGCCTGACAGATTGATTTTAAATTATAATTAATCAGTTGATTTTGACCCACAGATTGTGATTGTGCCCTGTGAGTTTCATTTATTCAGCTTTTCTTCTGGCTCTACTACAATCACTGTAGACCTGCAGGACTCTCAAGCAAATTAACAGTCTTCATGCTACCCTGCAGCCATAATGAAAATATCAGTCAATCAAAACCCATATTACGCTGTGAAATCCTACCACATATCTCCAGACCTGCATACAAATAGAAACGGCAGAAAAAGTGCACAACCAGTTTCAGCTTTATGGCTGACAGTACATCATTGAGACGGTGTTTGAAAGGCTTGCTGTGCCGAGCATGTCCACCTGAAGTTCCACTGTACTGAGAGGCTCTGTGGTGTTGTCTGCTGATGAGTGATAAAACAGATAATCTTGACATTAAGATGCTTTGGGGTAATCTAGCCAATAATTCCTGGAGGTGGAAGAGGAGGGCATGCAGGGACGTGAGGCCCATCTGCGACCTGTCTGCAGGTCCGGTGATGTATGGCTGTGGGCTGGACGGCTACACTCAGGCTGTGTGTTGCTGCTCAGTGTGCCATGGCACTCAGGGCACTTCAACCCCCAGTCCCTCCTTACAGGTACCCCACAGCCCGCCACCATGCGCTACTCATTTACTGCTACACTGGTTTTCATAATTAGCGCTGCAAGGCCTCATTAAATCTGCTCTAATGAATAAATATTGTATTTCATAGCCTGATTACCAGATCAGCTCAATGCTTGAGCGTTGTAAACAATTACTTCCCTAAATATTCATCACCCCAAAGTGGATGATCATTGGTATTTAATACAGGACTAGTATTTTCAAGTGCATCTTTATTATACTAATAATAGTTTTTGAAATGTTCCTTTTGGAAGAAAACAGGAGAGAGAAAAATTAGATGTTGCTGTATTTTGGAAGTTATATTTTCAACAATATCTTAAACTGTATGGAGATGTTTATATTGAATTTTATTGATGATTTTATTGATTTTTAAACATGACAATACAATCAGTCTGCAACAGATTCTATCTAAGTATAGTATAGTATCCTGTTTTTCCCCATCATATAATAATTTTCAACAGCTAATCAGTTTCATTTTCCTCCATCAAGAATAAGAATACAAAAATATTCTTATAATTGTTCTCTGCAAATATCTAAATGTATATAATAAATCTGTTATTCAGTTTGTTTTTATAAGGTTAAATAAATAAATAAGTGATCTTTTTTTTAACTTATTGCCTTATATTGGATTTATAAATTAGCACATGATAATTGTTCTGACAATTTACAGTATTTGCCCATTAAAGCACAGGATCAACATGCAACACAATCTCGTTTTGATTTCCGAATGGCTTATTAAATCTATTTTTCAGAGGACATTGTGTGTGTTCATTTGTTTTAGGTTTCAGTTAATTTGAGGGCTACATGAACATACGAGTGTCATGATTAATGTCTTCATTTCTACAAACATGTTAGCATAGTAAGTTGAGTTACACTATAGTCTGCAGAAAGTAGCCACTAAAGGTATTTGGAAGATTTCCAACCTGTTTTTTTTTTTTTACATAAACAGATGCTCCACTGTGACTAATGTACTAATTACTTCAAATTGAGGCTACAGTAGATGTCTAACTTTTGGAAGACCACAAATATGATAAAAGTGTTTAATTTGATATAGTTATTACAGATATTTTACATTACGAATATATCAGATAATTGCCTGTGGACTTTCAGTTTCTGCTTCACTTTCACAAAAAGCTCTACTAAAGCACACTGGTGAACACAGTGGAACATTTAGCAGCTGAAGAGTCTGATATTTCTTTGATGTGTTGGTGGATCCCAAATTAGAGCTAAAATGCTTAGGTTTGTTCCCCTCAATAGCCCGAAAGATCTATTTCATTTTTGGTTGAGGTAATGAGGTAAAAAGATGTAGTTAGGGTCTTCATACAAAGTATTTTATTGTTTCAGAAAAAACACGTTTTCAATACTTCAGTGGCCACCAAAGCTCAAATTGCTTTGTATTCAAAGTTCCCATGAGGCGATCTCCAAATCACATAAGCCTACACCAACAGGCTTAATTTAGGTTACAGTAATGTGCAGTATACTAATTTATACTATGTATATCACTCGCCTAGTGATGATACATACTCCTTCGAGGGCTAAACCTTAGGTAACTCACGTGGGTTTCTACAGATGAGGAGGAGTCACTATCGGAACCTGGTCCTTCATCAGACTCAGACTGATCAAGTTTGGCTCAAACCTCTGTCACATTCATGCTCTTTTATGCTGACACTGTTCCTTGGTTTCAGCTTAAAGCTGATACTAGGTTTGAGCTTTGCAATAGTTTAAAAAACAGAAATAAGGACTGCTAGGCACATTAAGCACGTGTTCAAGAGTAGGAAATGTAGCAAACACTGAAATGATACACCATTTAATTATGTGACTGATATCACCATTTGAGCTAGAAATATAACTCCTAGGATTTGTATTTTGTTTATTATAAGTTTTGAGAAGAAAATGTCAGGGTCCTATGTTTACATGGGTTTGCTTTTTCAACAAAGCTATTGCAAAAAGTCAAAATGACTGCTTTGGTACTCTCCAAATATGAGACCATGTCAGCCCTAGACCATGACATATACATGCACATGCTTCCACAAACCACAATGCATCTTTTAAACCACATTTTCTGCCCCTGTGGCCATTTTCTGGATGGGAAGCAGACAGGAACATCAGTACTTGAACTGATTAGCGGGAACAGGTATGAAATTCCTCTCAAATCCACTGTTACTGTAGTTCAGGACTATAGTTGATAATATGTTTACATTTTTCATGTGAAAATATTTATGATGGTTTTCATCTTTTAATGTTTTTATTTGGATTCTGAATTATTCGTCAGACATCACAATGAGCTTTAGAATAAATGTTATCAACCACTTTTCAGTATTTTGATGTTCCGCAACATACTAGTGACAGACTCTTTAATATGACAACAGTCTCAGCCCCAATTCTTGCAGTAACTGTATTAACATTGTGGGCTGGGCACATACTAGACTCTTCTCTCGCACTTCAAACGAGCAAACACTCATTCTGCTAATTTTAGTTGTATAGTACCTTTAATGCAGCTGCAGTTGTACATAGTGATTATCTCAACCAATGTGCAGGCAGTTTGGTGACAAACCAAACCCCCTCAGATAGCAATGGTTCTAACAGTCTTAAAAGAGATACTTGCGTATTTTAACCAAATAAGATTAGTCGACGTGGTACTGCCTGAAGGAATGTAAAATCACTATAACACAGATAGCAAAAACTGTAATAAATGTCCAGTTCTTCCAGGATTTCTCCTTCATATTCCAATAGTAGTAATTACAGCTGCCACTGTTACAAATAGAGTGATTTTCAAGTCAAAGAAAAGTGATAACACAATTCTGCAGGGATTAACACTTTAATGAAAATGTACAGGCAACCGTCTTAAGCACAAAGCAAACACCACCATAGCAGGTATTTCTATCAACAACTGCAGAGTGCAGCACCTGATCAACACAAGCAGCAGCATAACCTCCACCTTTCATTACAATAAAGAAGAAACTTCAACCGTTGATTATTTTTCAAACAGTTTCATATAATCAGCGTACATCCCGGCACAGGTCAGATGAAGTACATTTCAAAGATGAACGGCACAAAGGTTAATTCTGTGTCGTTTCGCGTAGAGTATCACACTTCTGAACAGAAAATGCAGGCCATAACTCTATTGCCACTTCAGTGGCACCTTCAACCATTCCTACTTAACAGCGTAAGGCAGAAAATGAGCCAAAGAAACTGGAGCAGAGCGAGAATGTGCTTTAACAGGATAAAATGATTTACAGGTATGAGATTCCCATTAGAGTGTGCTAATTGTTTCCACACCATTAGTGACAGTTATCTAATGAGGGATATTTAACCAGACACTGTAGTACATCACACTGTTCCTTTTGGTTTACAAGTAAGAGGCAGTGGATCCCAGTCTATGCCCTTTCTACCTGCACCACCTTAGCGATGTGCAGATCATTCAGCCATTCCTACAGGACATCCCAAATAAAGCAAATATATTTCACGTTTTTGCTTTTTGTCACATTTTGTCAGATTTAGAAATGGTTAACTTGTAAAAACACAAGCATATATTTGCATGAAGGCACAATATTTATCCCTTGGAAGCTAATTCACATCCACGTGGCTGTGTAAAATGAATACATTTAAAACAATGTAGAAAACAGTATGCCATTTAAACAAGCTGAAGTATTTTTGCAGCACATGATGTTTCAGCTATAAAAAGGGATTATGTTTTTTGTTTTTTGTTTTTTTTTTTTAAATGTTCATGGAAAACGGAATATATACATCAAGGGACAACAAAATCATCAAAATATAACATCACAGAGCTGGTTGGACAAATTTTAAGGTTGAGACATTTCAATGAAATTGGTTTTAGCTCACAACCAACAAGTCTTTACATAAGGGCGCAGCTCTTTAGAAGATGCAGGAAAATATGAGGGGGATAAACAAAAAATAAATAAACAATAAAACTTAAAGCTGGAGGGAACTGGCTCTGTGTGTGCCTCCTCCAGATGTCAGTCAATGCACAAAAAGTGTGTGAAATTTCACAAACAGGAACATTAAGCATTGTGCTATAATGCCTGAAACAGTGAACAATAACCAAACTGTGCGTATGTCAAAACGGTCACGAAGCACGTCAGTCAGGTCCAGGATCAGCTCCTTCCTCCATACATCACTGGCTGCTCTCCTCCAGCTCCTTCTTCAAACTAGAAGAGAAAACCTTGGTGTTAAATACTGACAAAAAAAAAAGTTATTTTTTTTTAAACCCATACTTAAAAGTTTCTAAATGCTCAACTTACCTTTTCAAATAGGCATGCACGTTATCAAAACCGTGATATTTAGCGAGGTAAACCAACACTCCTGTGGCACAGCGACCTTCACGGGCACGACAGAAGCTGCAGTTACAGATCCCTCTACACGGCGGGCACTGCCACTCCTACCAAAGAACGAAATCCGTCAGACTGGCCTATGATCTGATGTGAATACAGCCTCTGTGTCTTAGTACTCACCGGATTCAGCAGAGCATCTCGGACTTCCTCTCCGTAGCGGTTACGCAGACAGGGGCCGCAGAACTGACCCCTCACTCCAACACAGTCAGGGTTACGGCAGTTAGTTTTTGTGTCGACTGTTTTCTGGCGGCACTGGTGGCAAGTGGATCCCTGAGTAAAAAAAAAAAAAAAAAAAAATGGTTTTATTGTTTTCAGCCACAGAGACCTGCAACCAAATGCAAATGCTTCTCAACATTACAGTGAATGTGGGACCTACAGTAGAGCTGTTGTAGACTTTCTCTCGCACATTATGGCAGATCCTCTGCAACTCTGCCTCTGTGATGTCCTCCACAGGACGAACCACATGAGGGATGGCCTTGCAACCATTAAAGGAACGGCGACGTGGCTGTATAAGAGGAAAAAAAAAAAGAAAAAAAAACACACCATTATTTTGAGTGTGATAAATGCACAGTATTTTTTAAATTTAATCCGATGTTCATTTAGACACACTGAATGATGGGACTTACTGGCTCATCCTCTTCCTCATAGTAACGAGTTTTGCGAACCAAGCTAAACTTATCTTCTTGCTCCTCATCTGGAGTCGGGCTGGGGGGTCGGTCCACTAGTGTGCGGGACCGGGTGTGAGGTCGCGACAAACGCTCTGGGTTTCTCCTGCATGAAACCGGGGTTCCCGTGGATCGACGAGGTGCCTGCCGAGGCTGAGGAGATTCAGATAATGTCAGTAGTCACAAGCTTAAACACACAGTTCTTTAGTAATGGTAAACAGGAAAGTCAATCATTTATTTTATTACCGTAGTGGACATTGCCATCCGACTTGGGAAGAGTCCTGGTACTTTGTTCAACTCTGCCATGAGCTTTGCAAGCTGTAAATATAAATGAATGGATCAATAAATAGATAAATAGGAGATTTCTGCAGCTGACCAGAGTTCCGACATGTGACATGAGAAATAAAAAGACATACTGTACCATTTCTTTGTTCTCCTTAATATTCAGTGCTCTCTTGTCCATAAAGCTTTCTTCTTCACCAGAGTCTGAATCTTGTTCTTTAGGATGAGGGAGCGGTTCAGATGCAGGCCTCTTCTTCCCGGCCTTAGTGGGAAATGTCAGAGCAACCTTCAAAACGTTGGACCTGCGACCACGTCTCAGAGGTTCAGAGTCCACTTTCTAAAAATAAATAAACAAACAAACATGCATTTTATAGTTATGTAGAAGAAAAAGTGGTTTCTGACATTATGAAATATACCATTTTTATGAAAAACTTACCATTGCTTTCATCTGACTGTCAATCTCACTTTCCTCAAACCCGCTGCATGCGTCCTCTTCTGATGTAGCCTTAGACACCTTTGGTTTCACTGCCTTCCTCCTTGACTGTCTCAGGCTGCTCCTCTAAACACAAAGACACAAGCAATAGTTGCAGATGGTGCTGCAAGGAGCACACTCACCACCATAGAATTATATTTATGGTAAGACTATTTAGTATTGTTACCGTATTTGCAAAGCCTCCATCAGAGCCAAAGCTGTCGCAGCTGTCATCAGAAGAAGAAGAGGAGGAGGAAGACTCCATGGGAACAAGTGGGACACTGCGAAAGCTCCTCAGACTCATCCTGGTGAATGGGGGCTGGGCTGCCAGTTTCTATAAAGGAGAACACAAATCTTTAAATACCCAGCTTTAACATGCAGCCAGTTAGTGTTTGTGTCTTTACTCAACAACACTTCAACATGGAAAGAGGACAGTTTATTAAACTACAGTACACGATTACACAGCGCCTGAAGGTACTGAGGTTTGTGCAGGCATCCACTTCTTGATCAACATTTGGAAAATTATAGTTGATTAATTCGGGTGATCAAGTGTCTTTAAAGAATTTACACGGCTGCAATTATCGATTACGTTAATAATTAATCTATTAGTTGTCCACTTGTTTGGACCATAAAATGCAATAAACCGTGACTTTTTTAAACGTTTTATATAACAAAAGACAACGGGCTTGATCCAATATGAAGCCGATATATTCAGTTATTGGTTATTTCCTTTAGTTATATACTAAATAAAGCTTCTTGTGATTAGTTGTATAATACTGTTCATTCCCTGAACTTTGTTTTGAGCAAGTAATGCCTTGGGCTACTATTTAAGGAAATTGGTTTAAATAATAACTAAATCGTTACAGTAAAGTTATGACCACACGTTTTGCAAACAAAAAGCCAAAGTCAATGTTGCTAATAACAGGTAAAGGCATTTAATTTTTCAAATAATGGATATTTTCTTACCTTAGAGCGGGTAGAGGGCATGGTTTTAACTCGAAGCTGGTCTCACACACTACACACCGAGCAGCAGCTCTGCAGCTAACAGCTCAGCTCCTGCAGCTGCACGCAGCCCACACTTGGTTCTTTTCCCGCGCCACCTGAAGGTCCTGAAAGCTGCATAAAATGTACGATGGTTGTTTAAAAACTTTGTGAGTAAAAACAAACTTTGTGTCAAATATAGGATGTCAATAAAATTATTTAAACAGCCATTAGTGTAATTATTATTTAGGTTACTAATTTTTTTAAACAACCAGACCTAAACACGATCGAATTTGGGGTTCATTTTTGGAATGAATTTGATGTGTCTTCCATGTACTTTTACGTGGCGCGAATTTTTTTTTTGCTAATTTGCATACAAGGCGGGTAAAATATTGACTCTCTTCCAACTTTGTAGATTTGCAGCTTAAAAATAGGTCACATTCAAAAAAACATTTTGTGTTCAGATTCATGATCAGCAGTCACTTTCATCTTATAGTACACAACATTCTTGTGTGGCTTAAATTTTTAATTTAAGAATTAAGGAACGCTAATTTAACTGCAAAGGACCCACTCCAATAAAGATTAAAGATACAAAGAACTTTTTATTGATCCCATAAGGACATTTTGAAAATATTTTATAGTTATTGTTATCTTTCTAGTTGATTTAATCAGAAAACAACCTATCAGTGGGACCAAAATGAAGATGGTGGTGCTGGTTTACTGTTACCTGAAGGGAGTTGGCATGGAAAACAAAATTACAAGGTTATGGTGGGCCAGTCCCAAACAATTAAATCAATAGATCATGTAATACTACAAGGAAGAGGCAATTGAAAGAAATCTTCATTTTTAATATAATCTTTATTCAGACATTGTATCAGTTTGACTACTTTAAAAAAAACTCATAAATAGAGTAACATATTTATGCCACTATGTGGTTTTGCCATTTCACTGAAAAAATAATAATCAGGGACTGAGTTATACATTTTTGAAATATTAAATAAATGCTGAGCATGGGGGCGGGTGTAGCACAGTTGGTAAAGGCAGTCGTCTATGGACCAAAGGGTCAGTGGTTCGATCCCCAGCTCTGGCTATATGTAATAAGTGTCTCTGGGCAAGACACTGAACCCCTAACAGCCCATTCCCCTCCCCAGCTGTGCAGTGCTGGTCCAAGCCCAGTAAAAGTTGGGGAGGCATCCTGCATAAAAACTGTGCCAAATCAACATGCGGATATTGATCCGCTGTGGCGACCCTTAACTCATGGGATAAGCCGAAAGGACAAAAAAAAATGCTGAGCATAGAAAGAAGACAGTAGTTTCTTTTAACATATGCACAATGTGATTCGCTGATGCACAAATAGTTCATGTTTTAGCATGCACATAGACATAATTCATATTTAAAACACTGTCAGTGCCAGAGATATTGAGCATAAATTAAGCTGTCAGTTCATGTGTGGTCTACATTATGTTCTTCCTCCAGCACCACGCCCTCCCCTACCACCCCTCCTCGGTCGACCTCTGACTTGTTTATTGTCCTGACGTGGTAATCTTTTCGGTCGCTCCACTTTGATCCACCCTCCATCACTGGCTTTGGCCTCCTCTTTTTCCTCACTGGGGTTTCCCGTGACAGACAATATACCTGGTATCATGGGTGGGCGGTTCTGTGGTGTGACACCGTAAATGTTGGACCGTGGCCTCCCTGGCTGTCTTGAGGTTTTGCTGGTTTTATTATGATTATAGCTACCTCTAGTATTGGTCCATGGATTCCCCCTAACCTGTCCCCTTCCCACAGATAAAGTGTTGCCAAAGTAGCTGTTTCTGCAGGGGTTATACACTGCTCCAGCACTAAGTGGGCGCTCTCGCTCCCTGTCAGAGGCGCTCTCTGAAGTTGTGCTGGAGGGGCTGCTGCCTTTTGACCCCAAATGGAGAGGTAAAAGTTTGGCCGACAAGCTGGCAGTTGGCGAGGAGCTGCGTGAGTCAATCCAGAGGGATGAATTGACTCGGTTTGGAGAGCGACGCACAGCTGCAGCATAAGACGACTCCTGCCTTTCATGTGCAGACAGGAACTGGGGCAGTGTGCGGGCATCGGAGCTACTGAAGGCACTCCGAGCAGCGGTTGGTGGCAAAGATTTCTGGGTCATCATCTGCCTCAGCCGTACATTGTACATCCAAGTAGGATCAATGTCTAAAAAAAAAGATAAGCTTTCATAAAGTTGTGCCATATACTACAGAATGTGTTTCTCATATATAAAATTCACAGGAAAATCAATAGCAATATTATTTGTCTGGCAGTAAAAACTGTTGCTTTTGCACTCTTCATTAAAGGTCATCAAAAACAAGTAATAAAAACATTACCAGAGTTAGACCTGTCCCTGGGGTTCCAGTCAATGGTGGTTGGTGATGTGTAAATGATCAGCTCCATAGTCTTGATCTCGTCTTGTCCCCCACTGATACTCCACGTCATTAGGTAGCTGTGTCTCGTTGACCTTGGTGACTTGACATCATTCTGAAGTGTCAAGTCAAAAAGGAAGGAGAATATGAGGGCATCTACTGTTGAAATAGCTTAGCACTGTTTCAAATGGCTCTGTGACTCAAATGTGTATTTGGATGATATCTATATTTGCATGTTAGCAGCTGAACTCACCTCATAATTGACTATATAGTCCACTCTCTGGTTCTGTTGTATTCCAACCATCCATTTATCCATTACAAAAGGTGGCTGCATTGTTATAACAGTTCGTTAGTAAAAGGACTTCTAAACCAACAATACACCAATCATATGCGTGTAAATGCAACAATTTGATGTGTTTCTAACAATTACCTTTGACATCCGCAGGATTTCAACATCTGGTTGGTTGACATTAAAGATGACCTCTTTGATGTAGGTTACTGCAATGTCATCTCCATCCAGTTCCATGTACATTTTCCATTTGCAGTCCTTGAAAGAAAAGAGTTAAGGGTGAAAGACTGTAGATACTTAACAATCGTAAGCAACACCTGCCTCTGTGGAAAAGTTAATAGCTGCACTGTTCTGTGTGGAGAACTTGGCTACTCTTGTACATAAACCAACAGCACAACCTAGAGGTAGTTTAATAGCAGTGGCCACAAAGCCTCATAATGTTGGGGAGGAAAGAAAGCCCAACATAAAAATATTTTGATGTATTATAAGATGTATTAATTACAAGGATTCAGAAAAAGGCAAATGAGATCAAATGTAATTCTGTATGATTAAAAATGTATTCAAAAACTTTATTTTATTATTTTAATTATAACCAATTTTGCAAATGTAGAATTTATATTCTACTATTCCACATTTTTTAATGATATTTTTTTTTCTAGTCAAACATTGGAAGTATTTATTAATCCCAGGGTGCTTTGGATTCATTAATCGGGATAAGAAATTGTATGATTTAATTGATAAGGGTAAAAATGTAAAAAAATTTTCTCATGAGTTGCTGCATGCAGCACACATCCAATTCTCACCAGGAGGAACAAATCTGAACAATTCCGTGTGCCCCCTCTCCTGCATACTGAATGCTGACGAAGCAATAATGATTCTGCCAATCCCCAAAAGCCAGGCACGAAGCCACAGGTCACTGCTTAACCACGCAGGGTTCACGGCACAGGCCAATCCATTGTGTAGTGATCACAGAGAAAGACATCAGAGGAGTGGCACTAACACACTCATCTGAGGAGCCTTCGCCCTCTTCTGCATCGTCCCCGGGGGCTGGATATGGCTCAAAGGGGAAGCTTCAGCAAGCCTCTGGCTCAGAAACACACCAGTGGTCCCACACTGGCCTGGTGTCGGCCCTGGACGGTCGCACCAGGGCTCCCAGGTCCATGCTAGTCTAATCACTCCAGCAGAAACAATGTCTGGTAATGATGCCTAGGACCCGAGTGCGTCTAATGACAACTCATACATAATTCAGCACCTTTCACTTGGCTGCACGGTGATATCCTCATTAGTAGGGGACCCTCAGTGGCTGTCAGATGGTGGCCGCACAATTGCAGGCCCTCATTTTGTCTTTGAGAAGTGCAGCTGCTTCCATGACATCGCCAGCAAAGAGGGGCGAAGAAAAAAATGCAGTGCGGGTTTGTTTTATTTAGTGCAAAAAACCTTCCAGTTTGTAAAAACAAGGCTGACACGGAACCTGACACCAGGCAGGGGAAAATAATTAGCTCTCATTTTCTCAGCCTCCTGTTTCCTTCTCCCTGCTGTGTTTTCTACCCACTAAACCACCACATGTCAGAAGAAATGGGAGGCAATTAGCAGGCTCGTTTCAGCCCTGCCGAACACACTGAAAGAGGACTATTTATGATGGGACAATGAACAGCTGAAAGATTAAATAACGTTTGCCTTTTAAAAAGAAAATGACTTCTGGCTAAATGGGCTATTTTTGATTAAATTCAAACAGCAAGTGAAGAGCCACCCCTTTCTCCACAGTTTGAGACCCTAACAAAGGGCTGTGAGCAAGTCGAGGTGGATGTAGTACATGGCGGAGAATGAAATGTTTATTTGTCTGGTTTTATATATGTCTAGTGATGCCTTCAGTGGTCATCATAACAGCCGTCATCGCAAAACCTCACAACAAAGGGCTTCAATACATGGAGGCTGATTCAGTCACGGCAAAAACATGAGTCTGTACATCTACAGTACTTCAAAAGTATTGATTCTTAGCAACTTAAATAAAATGTTGCTTCTAACAACTATGATCAAATTAGATACGTATATTTGTGGCTGATCCTATTGTTTCCATTCCTTTTTACAGAGCCAATGATGACTTTCATCACATGCTACCAACCGCAGAATATGTTCATGCACACAATGTGTTTTTGCTTCCCTGCAGACTTACAGATTTCCCAGTTCCTGCTTTCCAGTGGTACCCAAACACAAGCTCCAAGTTTACAGTTTTACTTCTTTCCACCTCCATTTCCAGCTCATCCTGAGAGGAAAAAGTACTTAGTACAGGCCTAAATATGCACAGAACGCCTGATGATGAACTGACTAATGATAAAGAAGAAGCTTCATACCTTCAGTAGTGGTGGGAAGTGGACAAAACCAAGGTAATCATTTGTTAGCTTTTCAATTTCAGCCTGTGTAAGACAAAACGTAAGATTCACTGTAAATCCATACAACAATGAGCATAGATCTCACCCTGTAAATTATGTGTGGTAAAAAAAAGAGCTGACAGTTGTTGTTCATGGTTAACTCTGCCTTGCCTTAAGGTGCATGACGTGGCCTTTAGACTTGACCCCCATGTCTCGCATGTCATTTTCTGTGAGCAATAACAACCTCTTTCCGGTGATGTGATTTTTTTTAAACAGGTCAGCATACAGCTCCATGTTACATGCTCCTTCCCCTGAGATGCACATACACAGTTTGAGATGGCACCACAGTTGGTTTAAAGATTATTTTGTAGTGTGTAACAAAAACAACTGAACAAACCTGCACCAAATATCTGCTGCATCCAGAAATACTGAAGAAATTAAATTGTGACAGATTAGATTTAAATAGTGTTGACATTAATAAATATAATTGTATTACAGTAAATACACTGATACTGACCACATGCTCCTCAGTCCAGGTATAGATGTCAAGGGTGGGCAGCAACTGCATAGAAACAAATGACAAACAGACGTAACAGCAACGGAATATGGATGGGCCCGGACATCACATGTGTATTTATAAGACACAGATGCTAAAGTACAAATCACCAAACTGAAGTAAATGTTATTAAAATGGAAAATTGGAATGTTTCCCATGTTTTCAAGGCCATTACTTTTCCGGTTACTGTGCTGTGTGATTGAAAAGACTTGCCTTGCTAATGGTCTATACAAAACCCGAAATGTCCGTCTGTTTGAATGATAAATCATTTATTGCTCATTAAATGTAATCAGGCAGAAATTTGCCAGCCAAAATAAAGACTCTATCATTGTGATCATGAGACTGCTGTATAATGACACAAATAATGCAAAGGAAAATTGGGAGAAAGATGACTAAATGAATGAGTAATCCCCATTCACTTTCTTCTTCCCACGACCTCTGATAACAGCTTAGATTATGAACTGAATGCTGGTCTCAATACACAGTCACTGCCATACATTTCTGTGCAGCCTGCTGCCTCATAAAGCCACTCAGCCCTGCAGCATTTTCCGCCTCCTCCAGTGCTGCAGTTCGGAAGTAAACAAATTCAGAAACACACTGCCATTGCCAAAGTCTCATCGGAGAGACTTAGCGTCAAACAGTATATCGTATTTCACATGTGTGCTGCCGTGCTTGTTTTATTAATAACCATAGCATGATATCGACAAATGATAACTGTAATTACAATTTAAAATAGGCCCATAGGTTATGCTACTATGAAATGCGCATATGGACTGCAAATGTGTGTGTGGGTGTGTAATCTAAAGAAAGAAACAGACAAAAAAGGCTGAGATGAGTTTAGTTCACACAATCCTGCCCCCATGTGGACCAGCGGGTGATGGGTAACCAGGCCATGAATGCTGCGAGTCATAAATTGACATGAAGAATAATTTAGAACAATCTTAACAGAAAAACCCGGTGAGATAATATATTATTAAAATGTTTTCAGTAGTGCTTTGTCCTTTGTTCTAGCATAAAGGAATTAGTATAGATAGTAGTAGTACAACATCATTTTTATGAAACATTTCATCACTATTTGGTCATATATGAAGTAAAAACATCAGTCTAAGACAAAAAGGAAAGTGGAGAGAATTGAAAGGCACAGATTTATTGACAAAACAATTTAGGATTCAGGAAAATTAATCGCGTCACGAAGCTGGAAGTGATATGAATTTAAAGGAATCTTAAGTAAATAACAAGTGTGGAGGCTGAAGGGTTCAGAATGGATTTCACACAAGGGAATATAACTATTGGTGAGAATATATGGTAATTTTTATGTCTGCTTTAATATTTCTAGGGCCTGATGGCACAAGAGTACAGACAATGTTTAAACAGGGGTATTAGCTCACGGCAGGAAGCTAACAAGCAACAACACAGGAATACGGAGGATTACATTCTCATGAGACTGACTGATGATAACAAGCAAAGGGGACAATTTAATGGGCTATGCTCAAGAAAGCATGTCCTTTCCCCAGATGAAGCATAATATGTACCTGAACACTAATTCTAATATGATTTTCTGTGCTGCCAAAGTGCAGGCCTTGAGGCTAGTATTCAGTTAGACCACATGCTGTACATAACACGACTGTATGGGAGAAAAAAAAATTCTATAGATAGACTATAGACTGCAGCTTTAGATTGAGTCCCTAGTGCAGAAACAATTCATATAATTAAATTCTTCATTTGTAAAGTTGTGTGGGTCCTAGTGTGAAGCCTATCTCAAAAAGTAGAATGTAAAATGAGAAAATGAAGCTGACAGTGGCACAGTGTAGTCCTTCTCCTGCTGTTTTGAACCTGGTCAGTCAGAGGGAAAAAAAAAATGTACTTTCTCATCCTGGTAAGAGACCACATCTCAACAACTGCACTCCACCACATCCAGAACAAATTGGCCAATCTTAATGTCAGCAAAATGTCACTTCATCATAAAAGCCTGGCCTTCTCTAAGCAACTGGCCTACGTCGCTCTTTCTTCACAGCTTGGCACTCTATACATCCAGTACATTAGGCATACACTAAATGACATCCATAATATCCATACGTGGAGGGATTCGAATATATTCTGTAATTTCTTTCGATGATGAGAAACTTCATGAATACAACTTGAAGAAAGCAGTGGAAAGAGTTTGTCAGTAGACATTAATTATGAAATAGTGCATCCACAACAGCAATAATGCTTTATGTAAGTCACAGTATTAGACAGATGCAGCTATGCCAACACCAAACGTCAGAGAGGTTTATTCACTGTCATCAGAACAAGTGAAGTATCCCGTCCCCAGAGTCATGTTGATTTTGTGTCCTTCTCTGACACAGCTCGACTTGGAAGAGTTCCGCTTGGCCTGCATGTTGACCTGCATGCCAGAGTGCAAGACAGGCTGACCAAAGTCCATGGAAAACATGTCCTCAAAGCCTTTCATCACAGACTGCAGATTCACCTCCTCATTACTCGAGGTTGTGATCTGACATGACATCAGCGAACTGTTTGACTCCTCCGTCTTAGACTGATAGAATGACTTAGTGCTTATCTTTTTTGCCACAGGAAAGAGGAGCTGGGAGGCAGAGACAGGTGCAGAGCGGGGACAGAGGGGTAAGGAGGAAACAAAAGAAGGGAAAAAAGAAAAAGAAGTAAGTAATCAGTTTAAATCGACAAAATAAAGAGTAAAAGGTGACTATTTCAATTCTAAAAGATCTGATTGTACTGTAGAAAACAAGATGGAAAAGGGAATCTAACAGAACAGAAAAGGGAAAAGAGTATGATTGGAAAAGAAAGGAAACTCAAGAAATGATTTCAGTGTACTTCAATCAAAGCTTTTGTTGCTTAGTTCAAACTTAAATTATAGACATTCCATGTTGTCAAGTGACATTTTCCCAGATATCTACACTGTGCAGCATTGTGACAGGCATTTACAGATCGACAACTGTGTATCAGTGAGGTAAGACAGGTGAGAACAAACACAAACTGAATTGACTGATCAGTGATTAGACGATGTATCAATGAACAGATAATTGGCAAATCGATTACTCACGTCTGCCAAATATTCTGATTCAAGCTTCACCAAAGTGAGGATATGCACCTGTCCTTTGTAATTTGCAATAGTATAATACTGTCTGTAGGGCTGGTCTGTTTGGACCAATTTTGAAACATCACATTGCATTTTATACACAGCATTTTTATATATGACACCTGTCACAATGTACAATGTCATGTGTCTTTCTGCTTGCAAAAAAAATTAAACAGCTCAGGCATAAACATCAGACCAAAAACTGGATAGTCAAAATTCCAAAAATTCTCTTGAAACCTGCAGGTTGCACTCCATGCAAATGTACTTGCTTGACAACCATGCAACACATTGCATTTAAATCCAATAGTGTCTTCTCCCTATAATGTCCCCCTGATGTGCATTCACTTCCTTCTCATTCCATGCTTTTTATTTTCATGTCACTGCTTTCCCATTTCCACTTCACCCCAGAGAAATATCAGAAAAACTCAATTCCTCTCTTAATGCATGTGAGATAAACGGGCAACACACATGTGACAAGCAAATTGTGAATGTTGTGTGATGTGCTATGAGGACTTGATGGTGTGTGGTTGTTGTCCTCATTGACAAGGTGAGCCAAGGTGAAAAGGGGATAATGAGGAACTCACAGGGCTGTTGGACTGTTCGACGAGTTTGCGCTCCCACATCTTTAGACGCCGCTCTCGCTCCTTCAGCTCCTGTTCTTTAGTGCTCAGGTCTCTCTCCAGCTTCTTAAGCCTCTCAAGTGTGGCTTCAATCTCACACCTAAAATATACAGCAGAAAAAAACCCCAAAACAACAATGTGTTAGTCTGTCTCTCAATACATTCCAGTTTCACTACATTGTCTGTGGCACTCTGCACCATGGCTGCACCAATGTTTCGTTGTCTAACCCACTGGTAGGTCAGCGGGGTTTAATAGATTATGGATGAGAATGGCAGAGTTTTTGGCAGAGAAACAAGCTGCAAAAGGTTTTGTCTCTACACACAGTGATTAGGTTTAGACTGCATCTTATGCTTTGATTGCAAAGAAAGGTCTCGTGCTTGCTTTAAGCTGGAAAAGTTAGTTTCACCAGCAGGTGGGGCTACGCAGTTTGTAAAAGAAATCCATACTGAGCTTCAGGCCATCATAAACTTGCTTCTCTGGCTCTCTTTTCATAAACACATGTATCTCAGACGGGAAGGCCAATCCATTCTTCATCCAGTCCTTCATCCACCCTGATGCTTCCCACCCTCAACTATTTGCACTCTTACTTGAATGATCAAAAAATGTGTTGTCTTGCTTTTCACTTTCACTTTCCCTATTGTCATCACTACTTAATAACGTCTGCACTTTCCAGTGTATCTACACCAAGAATAAACACACTTCTGTTAGGTAAAACTTTTTTTCTCAGTGTTGCATCCAGATTTGCTCTGCAACATATTCAAATGACTATTGTTAAGCTCTATTACTTGCCATCATCTCTATCAATCGTACAGTGTAGCACACAGTGTTGGGATGTTTGAATTAAAAATAACTATAATGTTAAAGTGTTGACTCCCAGCTTTAATTTTATGGTTTTTACATCCACACCAATTAAAGTTTATGACATTTTGTAGCTCTATTTATAAAGCACATGCTGACCAAGAAAAAAGCTGATTCCTACACTGTGAACTCAGTAAGCGACTGAACACCCATTAAACATGAAACACTTTAACCTCATAGTCACTCTTTCATTTAAAGCCTAATGAGCTGAAGTGCATAGCCAAAACCAATGAAGAACATGCACTGTGCCAACTCCTAAGGCCTGCACTGTTTACAGTACTGTGGGCACAATACTGTATGTATTTCTGGGTAATGCACATCAGCTGCAAAATAAACAGAAGGAACACAAAAATCTCTGCACTTTAAACATAACAGCTCTCCAATATTTTAGATTGGCCACAGGCCTCCTCTTTCACTTTCCGTCAGCTAATATTACACTTTCAAACCTCTTTGGCTAAAAAGAGTTTTTCTATCAGTGTCGAACATTCTTAGTTTCTGTTTCACTCCGACCTGCTCCACCTGCAGATGGTTGCCTGGACATATTCCCACCAGAACAACTTCTGAGGAAAAACCTCAGAGCACAGACAAGCCCAGCAGAGATGCAGACAGAGAATAAAGTAACAGCTGAGACTCAGGCTGTGCTGATCATCACCAAACCTCCAGCTGCTCATACAGGCCAATTAAACACTTCTACTTGAAAAAGATGGTGATTATTTTTAGGGCCTTATGGGTAAAGAGAGGAAGTATATCCAGATGGATGATTCTTCGGAGGTTTTCATGCCTTTATGTAGCTATCAGTGTAATTATTAAAGATCTATATGCACAATCTCAAGTCCTTTTTTGTATTTCGTGGCTCCCATCAGCTACATTTTCACATCATTCTTTGAAAACAGTTGCACATTTAGGCTGAAGCAGTATATTGGTGAAGAAAAAGGTTTATAAATACATTTACTGGGTCTGGAGAATGACTGATCACATTACCTCCATTCAGCCTTGTTGTGAAGAAATGAGTTGCACTGTTGAGGAAGTTGGCTGTCGTTAGACATGGAGTCCAGGGTAGAGAGGATCTGCTTGAACAGCGGCCTTTCCTAAAACACAAACACTGTTATTCAAATGAAAACGAAACGAATGTTGTTACAAGCTATTGTAACTTAGTGGATAACTCACTTTTGCCTCCGTTGCCCAACAGCTCCTCATGAGCTCAGCAAAGCTGACGGGGCAGCCACTGGGGATGGTTAACCTCTGAAACACATACAGTCAGTTGGCAGGATGGTGTGAGCTCATTGTTAAACCTAAGGACAGCTGGTTAAAAGGATTAGATTGACATTTTTGATTGATATTTTTGAATACGAAGCTGCAGGTGCTCATGTTAAACTGTTTCTTTAAATTTGAACAAGATATTTCACACCTATGACCACAATCAGGGACATAAAAAAATGGACTGTTAGAAGCTGTAGCTAAAACTGGCATATCACCTGAATATGGACTCTGTGTGAGGAAAGGATTATTTATCAGGACAACAGAGATTCCCAAGTTGTTAGGGTCAATACTGCATATACTCTCACGCTACAGTACCTCATTTTTCTCCACCACAAGCCAGGCCACTTGTAAGCCTTCCAGGCCTTTAAAAGGTATCTCACGTGTGAGCATTTCCCAGAGCACCTGTCACAAACATCTCAAGGTCAGTAAACAATGTTGTAAAACAATACACATACGAATGAAATGCATACAACACGTGCAGTGTACATGCAATAATAGCTAGGAATCTGCTGTTTCATGTTTATGTTTCATATAGCGTATAAGTGTATTCTTATACTGTACAAATAAACATTACAAACTATTGCTCTTCGAGATCAAATGTAATATTCCAAACAAACAAATCCGTAGACTAAATATATTTCAATTATTTATTGAGTACAGTCGCAGTACTCCATGATCATTTAGGTTTTGTTTTTAGTTGATATTCAGCAGAGTCAGAAGTAACAACTTGTGTTGAAATCTCAAAACAATTAGATTATGAAAAGGTGAAGTAGAGCTATTTTTCAACCACACACAATTTCCACTGTCTATCATGTGTGCCATATTTTTGCATTTCTGCACTTACCATCTGCCTTTCATTACATGTATGTATTTTGCTGTGAGGGGGGAGGTTGTATACTTTAAACTGCAATCATTTTGCGGTACCTCTGGCATAAAAAGCACCCTCTGCAATCATAAACATTGTGTGTTTATTTTGTAATGTCCTGCATACATCTGAGGGAGTGTAATCTAAAGAATTTCAAAGGACTCAGATTGTTAATTTTTAAATCAGCAATTGGCTTTTGCATCATAGATGCTGCAATCTTTAAGCTGTCTGAAGGGAAACAGGTAATGGTTTCCATTTTTAAAGTATACGTAAATGTCTTTAGACAGCAGATTCAGAAGAATAAGAACAACACAGAAAGTTTCCAACAAGCAGTCTTTCTGCAAAGGTCAGAATCACCTCTATTGTCCACTTAAGCAGAGAACAAAATACAAAAATGAAAATATCCCTTGGGTTTTTTGCCTGGTAGTTGTTTTTAAGCCTTGGGTAACTTAGTGCAAGTTCTTCAAATGATTAGAACATATTTTATCCAATTTTTCACAGGCTGGACTTTGGGACTAAAATAAAAAGCATTGCTGTCTGGCAAATCTTTTCTTAAAAAAAAACTTTTTATATATGTATAAAAAGTTACGGTTACTTGTTCAGCGTAGCCACTCGCTTGTGATCTTTAAGATGAAGCTAACATTAACTATCTGAACATTCACAAGGAAGTCTTAAATGATGTAAAGGGCATTTATGTCTACACACAAGTAACTGTCCACCAATTGTTATGTGTTGCAGCTGTATCGTACCAATGCACATTCTTCCATGGTTGTTCCATGAAAAGCTACATGTCATTAATTGTTCAATATATTGAAAAAGGAGCTAAGATATTTTCCCCTGATAATGTTATTATGGATGACATTAAAATGTAAGTTTCCCTAGCTAGAGAGTGGGTGTCCTCTGCCTCTGAGCTATAACCCCGGCTTCTGAACAGATAGTTTCGTTCTCTCAAATAATACTTGACAAACATTTAAGAATTATTATTATTATTATTATTATTATTATTATTATTATTATTATTATTATTATTATTATTAAAGTATTCTAAAGTATTCTAAGTATTCTCAAGAATAAAAGCTCCTGTCTTTCAGTCTGACAAATTCGGGTTTTAATTCAGTGATAAAGCAAAAGGTGCTATAAAACTTTGAGATATACAATATAAAATAAATATATTGCATAAGTCTCCTCCTTCTCGTCACTCACCACACCGTAGGAGAAAGTGTCACAAGTCTCAGATACAGGCAGGCTCTGGATCACCTCTGGAGCCATCCAGGGAAATGTGCCAACCAAGGACATGTGTGTCGTGTGGGTCAAGAACTTAGATGCCCCAAAATCACAAATCTGTACCGACAGGGACAGAATTAGTTTCCAGCTACATCAAATTGCTTAAGAATTCTTTGATCAATGCTGTGCTTACTTTATATTTGTAATATTTCATATGCACAAATCAAACCAACAGGTGGTTGCATCTGATGATGATGCTAGCGGTAGTAAATGTTACAAATGTGATTTCTATTTTCTATTTTTAGTCACATCTTTTAATCCCTGGACTTGTGTGTGCAGTGTGTACAGTAATGTACTGTAACATTACTGTAATGTACAGTAATTTGGGACTCTGTCATCTTACTTCATTTCAGAAATGTGTCCCTACAAAGACTTAAAAACATGGTAATGAACAGATAAAGGTAAAGCGCTTTATTTGTCATTATACCTACAAGGTGTACAACAAAATTGCATCAGATGGAGGGTTAGTCCTGATTTTATGTTATATGCAAATTATTTTGTACATAAAAGGTACAACAAAGAGTTGACAGTGTCACATTGACATTGAGTTATTAATAAATCTCCTTCCTCTCTTTCTGTGACTCTGTCAGTAGTTTCTTGTACATGCTAAGTTAATCACTGCCCTCTTGTGTCCATATACTGCAGCTAAATAACATGCAAGTATTTCATTAAAATGGGTGCAGGTGTAAGATTATAGTTTTATCTCATGGATCAATTTCACTTCACAAGAATGAATGTACAGTATGATCAAACTCAGTCATGTTCAAACCTACCTTGAGAACTTTGTCTGCAGATAAAACAACTGTAAGCGAAAATATGATTGTAAAAGTCAGTGAAAGCCGCTATTCACTACATCCCCCAAAAAATTTTTTATATATATTTATTGGACTTTGAATTTGAAATTAAGTCTTTTACCATTCCTGGACTTTAGGTCTCTGTGTATCACCTTAACCGGAGCTTCTGAATGTAAGTAGTGCATCCCTAAAGAAGAAATAAGGAAGAGATTTTCTGAGGGAGACAGCAGAGAATCATACAGAAGTCAAAATTTCTTTGTCTATCTGTCTTTCAAACCCACCTATAATAAACCAAAAGTGATTTATGAGTGATGGATGAGAGGCTTGGGATCCATAAGGGACACAATCCTGTTTGAAACAGTGAAAGTGTAGGGTAGCAATGGTCTGGGGCAGCTTGTGAGCTGGTTTGAGTTTATGAGTTTATTGAGTTTGAATTTAGCAGCCTCTTATTTTCCATATTTTCATATTACTTTTCATATTTATATGTAAAAAAACATATATCTGCCAATCCAGCCCACATACATAAATATTGTACACTAAATTCATACAAAACTCTTTACATTGGTGAAGGTATCTTAATGGGTAGGGCAGCAGAACTGGTGGGTAGGCTGGGATGTGATCCTGCAGACTTCAGCATCCCAGCCTACCCACCAGGTCTGGGTAGGCTGGATGGGACACAGTGGATGGGTTAAAGAAAGAGAAAGAATTTCATTGTAACATGTATGTGCACAATAAAGAGTCTTCTTCTTTTTAAACATTATTGTCTACAACACAGAAATTCTGAAGCCAGTAAAAAAGTCACTCTCACAACATTTATGGATATGTTTGCATTACATAAATCAGCATAAGAAGACAACACTCCTATTCTTATCATACAGGCGCTCCTCAGGGTTCCTCAGGCATTTCTATTTTTAGCAGTCATTAACAACTTTGAGCTACTGCATGTTAGTAACATGTATCATCATGTATCATTGTTTGATTTTTTTTTAAAATGAATTTAAAAATGTAATAATCTTTTGTGCTGTAGAATAAAAGAATAAAATCTCTGCAGACAAAAGCAACATCATTGTTCATCCCTGTTCAAAATTCTTAATTATTTTAGTATTTTTCAAAATAAAACCCTGTGAAAAAAAGCTTTCTCATAATCATACTCATGTTTAGCAGTTATTTACTACTACTACTAATCAATTTACCTCTGGCAATCTCTGCAGCCCATGTCATGATCTGTCCCATATCCATCTTCTCGCTCTCATCACTGGACAGGTAATCATACAATGACCCACCACTGGCATACTCTGTGGAGAAATGTGACTAAAGTGAGTCTGTATCCTCATCCACCATCAAATGACTCCAAAGACAAAATAAACAAAGACAGCTGAGGAAAAAGCAAAGAGTGACCAGTTGTGATGGTAAACAGTCTTACAGTGACAAATTAGTTATCTCAAGGCATTACATTATACATATGAGTGCAGTATGTCAGAGCATTACATGAAAACAATATGTAGTTGAAACTCTGCCGGACAACTCTTGGAAGCCACCTGACAGTGGCTTGTTTACAGATTGCTCTTGTCACTATTCTGTTGCTGTGAATGAGCTCAATTTGTCCAAGTGTACGTGAACACAGTGAGTCAGTCTGTTCCCTCAGAACTGGACATGGTCTCGAATTCTACAACACAAGGGAATAACATTTCTGCTCTGTTTTGTACACGTCTAATGGGCCACCACTTTAAAAACCACGTAGCCTTTTGCAAAAGCCTCTTTCCAAGACTCACAAGACACAATGAAAGACATATAGAACAGGTATATCAACATTTTTGCTACCTGAGCGCTATCTTATGATTCAAAGTGATTAAGTAAAGACAAACAAGCACTATCTAATAATAGCTACAACAGCAGGAACCCTCTGTTTGTGCATAATAATCTAACCATGTCCCAGTACAGTAATGTAAACATGCACATGAAGCAAGACATGTTTTAATTAACTATTATAATAGACACTGATTGGATTTCTAATTCTTTTGTGTTCCCTTTCTAGCAAAAACAGGCTAACAGCAGTCTTGGTACATGTGTTTTAAATAGAGCAAAATGTAGCAACTTTAAAACCTTCGCCTCAGTTTACTCAGTGTACTTTGTACTTTAGTACGCTCCTCCACATTCCATAGATAATACAACTTGCGGGTCTGTTGTAATCCACTTTTTCCTCTTAGTCTCACTCACCTACGTAGAGTGAATTTGTCAAATATCACAGAGCTTTAATTAGCTTATGTGAACCTCATGTCTCATGTAAATATACCTTTGCCCCAGATAACTAACCTTAATTCATCATTTTTATGATGCTGCTGAGTGACAGCAGATATTGTTAAAGTGGTGCAGCTCAACAAAGACAAACAGGCCTCTCAGTTAGGTTGTAGATATTGGCTGTCACAAAGAGAGAAAGACCCGGCCGGACACTGTATGTCAACGCACAGTGGAAATTTATAATGCACCTGATGAATGTGGACATAGCACGGTCAGGGTGGTCATAAACATTTTTCATGTATCTGCTGCTAATTAGATTCTGCTTTGATAAATAGAGACACTATCCACCTCTATCCAGCTCCTAGAGACACTATCCAGCACGCAAAATAATACAGTGACTTCTAAAAAACACAACTGTGTTGTAAAGCAGCTGAGATGCAGTTCTGCAAGTCATGCTGAGAAACTGCAACAGGGATCAAAATCCCAAAGGAGCTGTTTAGCACAAATTTGTTTATCCTAACAGTGCAACCACTAAGCAGCACCTTTGCCATAAGCATGACCTGGATGACTGAGAATCTTAACATATGCAGAGACAATTTCACCCAACATTTCACACAGCAGTGAAACAGAAAACAGAATGATTTTTTAAACAGTTGTTCACTGAGTACAGTTGTACAGTTTTAGTCATTTTTGACAAATGTTTTTTTGAGAACTTTGGAGTATTTGGTAAAGCTTTAGATTACAGCCTGCGACGTGCAGAGTAAGTACAGCGAACTTACTGTGTACTTATTAGCAACAACTGTGTACTTCCACAGTACTATGGATATATATTTGTTGTTACTTGATAACAATAAGCACATTTTGGGGAATAACAGAGTAACAGGATAAGAATAAGAAAAGAGCTACAGTGTAAGTATTTTGTAGTTTAGGGATACTTGGCTTTTAATGTGTTATTACTGTCTTTCAAATGATGTTGCATTTGTGTTAGTGTTAGTGTGGTTCTTTAAACTGAAAGTGCACATCAAATTTATTTAGCACATCTATTTTTTATTTCCGTTTTCAAATTGTGCTTTTCCACTTTCAGGTAAGTTGTCAGTAAAACCCCTAAATCAGTTTTGGCCTCATGAGAGATGTTTTATATTTACTATTCTTCTTTTTTATGTGATTCTGAGAAAGCGTAAGCTCTAAATAAAAGTATGGCAGGAAACAGTGATTATGTTCTGCATAAATGTTCCCTCAACTGTAATATAAATTCAGTGCACACTACTGTATATCCAGGAAGAAAAGACTTTGTAAAGATGCTTTTATGATTTTTGTTTACATCTTTCTGTTCTTCCTATGATATTTGAATACTCCCAGTATAAAGTTTTCTAGACCAAAGCTTTTTTTGACAATGAAATATAACAACACTAAATGCCGTGGGGAAAAAACAAATCACCGTTTACTGCAATAGATAAAACCTCCATAAACACATTTGATTTAGTGAGGACAGACAGAGGGAACAATCTTATTTGTGTTTTAGCTACGCTGGCGGATGCTGTCTATTGTTCACATGATGAAAGCAGGTGATACTCCCTGTTCAGGATATGAGTGAAAGAATGTTATGATGTTCACTCACAGTGAGCTCTGAACTGTTTCTGGAAGGAGAGTGAGCTTTGCAGCACTATGGACAAGACATTAAATTGCTCTGACCTGTGGAAAGTCACTAACTTTGATCCCAAACTTGTAAAATGTCACAGATCTTTTTAAAATGGTTCAGTCAAACTATATTGTTAGTTCACCTCAAGAGGCCAAGCAGTTAAGTTGTTGATTTAGAGTGAGCAAGTAACTTTGTTAAGAGCTTCCCATCGTCATGGAGGTTTACCCATTCATTGTAATCTTCTGCTTGGGTGCTACCCTTTGGAAAGAAAGGATTGGTCCACTGTTGTACAACAGCAAATTAAATGTGAACTACATATAGTAATGAACTAATTGGTTGATTGATTGAAAATTTGTTACTAACTGATTATTGTTTATCATGTAAACATTTACTCATTTTCTGTTTATAGCTTCTCAAAACTGAAAATTTCCTGTGTTATCAAAGAAAGCATAATAAGCTTGGTTATTGGTTCGACAAAATATAAAATGTGGATCAACATTATGTCAAAGAGGAAGTTGAATAAACTGACAATAGTTTAAAATGCAAATGTCATTAGCTATTATAATCCATTCATCTATCCGTTATCTGGAGCTTCTTCTCCTGTTCAGGGTCGCAGGGTGGCTAGAGCCTATCGCAGCTGTCATTGAGAGGCACGGTACACCCTGGAAAGGTCACCAGTCTATCTCAGGGCCAACACAGAGAGAGATGAACAGATAGACAACCATTCACCCTCACATTCACACCTAAGGGCAATTTTGTGTCACCAGTTAAAGTAAAATGTATGTCTTTGGACTGCTGGTAGAAACCGGAGTACCCGTGGGGAAAACCCACACAAGCTCGGGAGAACATGTATACTCCACACAGAAAGGCCGCTGGGAATTACCTTATGTATGAAAAACTGAACTGAAATTAAGTGAAAAAGCTTTGAATTAGCTTTTTTTCACAACAAACTTAATTACTTTATAAAATGAAATTTCCTCCCTCTACCTCATTGATTTAGTATCTATGAATATGCAAATGTTGTTGATTTGGCTTCCACGCACATCTCTCTTTCGTCCCTGAAAAGTTCATTCTCAGTGTCTCCACACCCTGCTTATGTAAACTGTATACAGAACTTGCAAATCATCATGTTTGTGCATTCACATCTTAGTAATGATAAACAAAATATGCTTTTGACCTGAGGGGGATTATGAATGCCATCTCCACTGGATGAGTTCCACATTCCTTCTTGATGAAAGTTTGTGCAGAGGCGCAAACAAGGGCCCCTTGTTCTTTACAGTCCATGCTTACAGTACATGAGCTTTGGAGCTTGCATCATTCTCTCAGCTTCTACAATACACAAAAAGCTCACAGCTAACATCAGTGTGTGCGCTTCCTGAACCCCGTGTGCCACTCACTAATGCTCCCATAGAAACGTCTGCAGCGTTCACCTGTTGCATTTCTATCAGGACATTGTACACTATATTGTGTTGTTTATTTAAAAAAAAAAACTTACCAGTGACGATTCCATAGTTGGGAGCCTCAACAATTGCTCCATAAAACTGAATGATGTTGCGGTGGCTGAGGACACTGAGGATTTCAGCCTAAGCAATGAACACACATAGAGAAAACACAACTGGAGCATTCTAAAATCATTATAAAAAAGAAAGAAACAAAGAAACATTAAAGGTACTAAAATGAGGGTCTACAGTGATGGACACTGTGAGGATGGCCCTTTAAATAAAAATGACAACATGCTAATGCGTTGATGTAACTAGGTAGTTACTATTTACTGAGACAAAATTACATAAGTACAATTCAGGCCTATGGGAATTTCATCAGTATTTCACAGGTATTCGGCCATAAACCAACGTGGGAAAGTTAAAACTTTGGTCTGGTGACAATGTTAGATGAAAAGGGAACAGACTGCCACAGTAAGTGGACTATAAAAGTTTTTTCCCAAAGATATTTCCAAATATAAATGAGAACTCAGGGAAATATGAATTTCCATAATGAATTATTTCAACCAAAAAAGATGAAGTGCCAACCTTG